>NC_056743.1:722748228-722788228 GCF_019279795.1 Protopterus annectens | reverse complement strand
TTTTATTTCTGATGTACTGACAACTCAATAAAGAAGTATTATTGGTCATTATTGCCCAATGTACTGAGCAAAAGTTCACCACAATACCTGGAATGAAAACTGAGTATAATGTAAATTGTCAGGCAATGGCAGTAAAGGCATATGGACTAATGCCAATGAGACCTGTCTTTGAAAGGTTATACCCCTGTCCCCATATGAGAGCTTAAAAACTTCACTTCTAATTTTAGACCTACCAGTATACTGCACCTTTGAATTTGACTCCACAACTTTAGCCACTTGAAATCATGGTATTAATGCCAAGTTGTGTTAAAATGAAAAATTAAATATCTAAGCTATTTTTGGTGAGACATACAAAGTCTGTACTTCTGATGTATTGAAATCTCAATACAAAAGCATTTTAGGTCATTAATGTACTCAATGCTCACGGTTCATAAACACTTGCCACCAGCCATCTAGAACACACAATGGACTAAATCAAATTCATCCAAGTGGGGGGATTTTCCCCCCACACAACCCCCTAACTATAAATGCCAACTCCAAGATCACACTATGGTGGAGAAAAGGGCAAAGTTGAGGTGATGGCCAAGTGTTTGCGAACCATGAGAAAAATTCCGTGGTTCACTGAAGTGAATTTCAGTGGCTGGTGTTCAATGAAGATGTATTCGATGAATGCATCTTTCACAGAACTAATATAGACCCCTAAAAGCAACTATCATAGGCTCTTAGACTGCACAGTTACAGCACATAGGTTGACTATGCATGTCCTGAAACTATGTTTGTGGGGTAGATGTGAGAAATTCTACTAACAAATAACATGACCTCTCATTTCCAGGTTAATTTCCCATTGATCTTAATGGGAAGCTGTTGGGTAATTATTTGGCTAATACAGTTACTTCACCAGCCAAATGATTATCCCACAGTGCTACCAAAAAGAGAAAGCTTGTTTCTTATTTTAAAACTGTCTTCATACTGATTTTAAAATAAAAAAAATAATTACTATCAACTGCATTTCCATGTGTTTCAGTTGCAACTATTTACACAGAATGTTAATGTAAACCATATTAAATAAAACTTTAAAACTTAAAGAATAAAACATTCAGTTTCTACAAAACACTAACAGATATGAGTAAGTTATTTCAAATCCTTCACACATTCATAATGGCCTAGGGACATCAACTGCATGATGTAATTATACCAGCAACTGTTAAAGCAGTGTCAGTAGGTCACCAAGTATCACATTTGCCTTTAGTGCAGAAGGCATGGGTTCTATTATCACAATGGGTAGATGGATTGCTGACACTGCAATGCAACATGGGGGGGGGGGTTATACTCCTAAGGGACTCATCCTTAAGATGAGATGGAAAACAAAGGTCCCATCTGCTTCAGTTTGTGATAGTTCAGGTGGCTGTAAAAAATCCCACAGCAACTCTCAAAGAGAGTAGGGGACTTCTATTTAAAAAATATATATATACCCTGAAGAAAAACAAAACAATACATTATTTATTTATTTATATAGTTATAAATAGTAATACCTAAATAATCACATATATAAATAAATAAACAAAACTCAAACTAATTTCATAATTAATATTTTTTTCTGTCTCCCCATTCTTTTAACCACAACCATTTTTAATCATCTGTATAATATTATTTCCATATTAAATTTGATTATACAACAATTCTTAACACCTAGCCTTCCACATTGCCCATAAAACAGCTATTAATAACTTAATCCATTCATCTTATTTCTATCCAGGTTTTCAAACCAACCATATATAATCATATTCATGCTCACATTTAAAAAAAATATCACAATTAAATTCCTTTTTAACACAAGCCATTTACTACTTTTGCTCTTTCACATTCTAAGAAAAATGTTCCATGGTTTCATCAACATTACTATCCATTTGTTCATATTTCATTTCTGCTTTAACAGGTAATTTTATTTACAACAGATGCCATATAAAATCCTGCAAAAACAACAACCTTCTTAAATCCCAACCTTTTCTGTCATATAACTGTCTTAATATGAACCCCTTTGTCATCTATAACAATACCTATTCATAATTTCTTCATACCATTCCACCCTATTTCAGTTATTCCACTTCATGTCAGATCTTCTAACTAACACAATATAACCCTATGTTTCCATTCCTAAATCTTTTTTTCTTTTTTTTACTCTTTAACAAAACTTCATTCTTCTTTACCCAAATTATTCTACCTACACAATCCTTTTGCTTTTCTTACATTTCATTTAAAATCCAGTATAAATGCATAGATGCTAAAAAATGCATTTTTTAAACTCAATCTCCCTTCTTCCTTTTTTACAGTAAACCACTCCTCTTTTAATTGGATTTGGTCTCAAACACCACAAGAAAGAAAAAAAAATAATTTCCAATACTTCTTTTTCTAGCTCAACTGGAAAAGCATAAACACACCCATGTATCCTAACCTCCCAAATACAATAAATGCATTAAATATACCCTTTTTAATAAGATAAATCAAAAGAATACAATACATTCATGATCCATTTAAATTTTTATAATAAATTATTCCAAATTTGCTTGCTTTTTCCTTATTTTCCAAAACTTATAACTAATACATGGATTTCCTCTTTAGAAAATAAATGCCTGCATTTTTCACTATGTCCTCCAAACCTTTACTCTTCCTTGTATTAATTTTCAGATCTACTTTATTCTTACAATTCTGTACCTCTAACATCCCCTCCATAATCCATCATTTTCCTTTATCAGCATTAAAGAAAGCATCCACATATGGCAAGATCATAGGTATTTGTATATTATCTCTAAACATAAAAATCCCTTCTTTCACTTTTTTCCACCCTTTCTAATAAAAACATTCATCACAAATGTAAATAAAATCCTATAATTAGGGGGCACCCCTGATTAAAACTCACTTGCAAATATAACTCTTTACTAAACCATCCATTCACCAAAATTCTATTATATGAATTATTATGAATAGTGATAATCAAGTGTATAAATTCATGTAAACCATAACTTACTAATACTTCAAACATGACTTACACTACTATCATATGCCTTTTCAGTGTCATATACTGTTATTCTTCCAGCATTTTTCATACAAAGTAGCACTCAACATTCCACTTCCTCCACAATCGATAATGTATCTTTACTATTTAATTTTTCTATACTATATACCACTTTTAGCAACAATTTTAATTATAATTTTACCTCTTATGATTAAAAAAATCATTATTATTTCATAGTGCACATTATTTAAGGTTACAGGTCTGTAATTCTAAATGTCATTCCTATTACCTTTTTTAGATATTAAATTAACCACTCCATCACATATGTCTGATCCATTATATCATTCTCCATCAACAGATGCATCACCTCTAAAAAAACTTTCTTTCGAAATTCATTTTCTTATAAAATTCATATGTCACACCATCTGTTCTGGCATACTTTGTTTTTAACAAGATTCAAAGTGTTGTGCAACCTTTTTAAGCTTATCTAGTTCCTTTTTCAAAATATTGTTTACTTTATTAACATCTCATATGTTACCATTCCCTCTCTGTCTTTCTACATACATCTCAACAATACATTTTCTACCACTTCCATAATTTCTTATAAAACAGAAATCTATACTTCCTATTTGTTTTTAATGCTAATTTACTTCTATCTTTTTCACCTTTTTTCCTAACAAAGGACAACATTCAACTTTTACTTTAACCTTTCTTTTTTCCAGTTTGTTTTAAATCAAATTTCTTTTTTTTTTCTTTTCTTTAACCTTTTCTCCATTGTCCTTTTCTCCTTATGGTCTTTGCCATCTTCCATTTCTACTTCTTCCTGCCTTAAAATTTCATTGACATTTTCAAGTTCTATATTAAAACCTACCTGTAATTTACTATTAGCTTTTATTTGTTCTTTTATCACACAATTTTATCACACTCTCTTTCATTATTTTCCACATCCAAAGTCACATCTTCTTGTATTTTATTCTTATCCTAATCTAACCAATAATGTTCTTTGCTATCACAAAGTCCAGAATATATTTCACAGTTATTTGCAGTATGTCCAACATGTCCATACTGAAAACATTTTCTTTTAGTACATGCATTTATCAAAAGAACCCTCACCCAAAACTGATGGCACGTTTTTGGCTGTCCCCAATACTTCAGCATCCCTTATTTCACAATTTTTACATTCTAAATATCACATCTCCTCTCATCAACATTTTCTAATGTCCAAACCTTGCTTACACTTCCTCTTCTGGATTTTTTTTATTTCCAATTCAATCCCTTCCATGTTCTGAATTGTAATTTATCTGCTTTTTTTAACAACCCCCTGTCCCTTTCACAACATAATTATTACATGGCTCCTGTTCCTACTTACCATCATATGCAAACAAAAATCTTTCTGGCTGCAGAAAAGTCTTAAATGTTACTTTATAGAATGTTTCCTTCCTGATATGTATAAACATTGTTATTTTCTATGCTTTAACACTAAGCAGAACTTTTATTTCATCCCAAACTAAATACCCATCCATGTGAAGCAGAGTTCCTCTCTAACCCAATTTAAATGTAACTTGGACAATTGGATGGGAAACCAGAAATTCATCCCTGGTTTGTTACCTATGTCTCTAATGGACACAGGTAAGCTGTGAATGGTTCATCTTCCAGGCCCATGCTTACACTTATCAAGGGTATCAGAACTTGTCAGAAATTTGAGATGCATGGCTAGGCTTAAAAAGGCCCTTGTGGTTGTTAGTCTAGTAAACACCTATGAACCTATCAATTGTCTAATCTATTTGTTCTTAATCCTTATTACATGCTTCTGATTTTTTCTAAAAACCTTACTATTTGCATCAACCTTTCTATTTTCTGCTGTCCCTTCAGTCACAGGTACATACACTTTCAGCATTTCTTTTACAAGGCACTTGTTTCTCAGAACAGTCAGGACTATCCACTTCACTACCATACAAAACATCTTGTTCCCTGTTGAACCTCTCATTAACTATGCCCATTCATGACACATCAATCTCATTCAATGGTTCCCCTTCATCATCTGTGCATCCCGTCTTCCTTTTTGCAAATTAATAACTTGTAAGTGTGGTAACTCCTTTTCCACATTATTCGGATCCATTATGCTCTTTACTTGAACAAAATCAGCTTGAAATTCATTAGCATCAACCTCATCTTGGAAACATCTCACTTCCTCTTGCCCATCCATCATTTTGGCTTGACACTCCTTTCAGGTCTTGGCCCTCTGGCTACTCAGCAATGAATAGAGTAAGGGAAGTACTCATATCTTCTAGCCAAATTTCCCCTAGCAGTATAAATACCACCTTGTGCCACCCCCGAAAAAGAGACCACTAGCCTAGTGGGACTAACCCAGTCAGCATAGGATGATTAAATAAATAAGATTCCATTCTACTTGTATTTTGACTTTTAACTGTGACAGGCCAGAACTGTATATTGCCATGTCATCTACATAAAGGAGAAATGTAGTTACAGGTAATTGGCTGGATGTTGGTTAATGTATAGTGAGAAGAGTAGTGGAGAAAAGACTGACTCCTTGAGAAGTCCCTTTGATTAGAGCTGTAGAGTTGGTGGTGGAGATACCCAAAGGTACTGAAAAAAGTTCAACAGTGAAGAATGTCATTGAACTACTGAGTGAGTTTTGGGCTTACTCCACTTACCAAAAGTAAATTCTGGAAATGGGTGATCTATACAGTTCCAGTAAGATGCCCTTTATTCCTGTTGATTAGAATGTTCCCTGTTAGCTGCCATATTGCTGTCATGGTGTGGTAGTTACTCCACAGTCCATACTAATTTTCAGACAGAAATATGTTTTATGTAGTTTGCTTGCTGCCTGCGTGCTACTTTTTTCAATAAAAATGGTCTGAAGTTAGGAGAGCTGTTAGTTTTAAAGAATTTAGTGATGAGTTTTATGACTGCTTTTTGCCAGATGGAAGGGAGACAATAACAGCATAGTGAAAGGCTGCTAATCAACTTAAAGGGGGGATGATTAATTTTTTACAGGTTTAACAAATCATGGCTCTAGACTTTTGTCTCCTGTGAGGACAATGTTTGGAATTTTGTCAAGGAAGCATTCAATTTCTTTAGACTTGATTGATTTGAAAGATAATAGAGGAGTGAAATCAGGTGGGGGATGGTGTGATTGGAAAAGTAAAGACAGGGATGGGGAGGACAGGTGAATAAATTATTTTTGGAGTCTTCCAATGTACTTGCTCCTTGAGCTGAGGAGATTGTAGTGCATATTGACTGGTAGTGTATTTACATCTAACAGCTGATTAACTTGAAACCGAAATTTTGGAGAGATTGGTTAAAAAAGGATGATTAATGACCTCCTAGATAAATGGCCTTACATATTCATTTTGTTGGCTAGATTATAAAGGGATATGAACTTCTGTCATTATTTATATTTTCAGTGATATAATGTTTCATCCCTAAAACTTTATAAAGGCTTTCAGCTCATTAGAAATTCAGCATTTTGAGTCAGTTTGTTGAGATGGGCAGCTACAGGAATGTTGCTGTTTTGTAATGAGACTATAATGTATAATATGGCTGAAAATATAATTGTAAGGACAGCACATTGGAAACAAAAAGAAAGAAAAAGATATCAGGTAATGAATACACTAAGGCTTATCACAATAATTTATTTTATTTTATTTTTATTTTATTTTATTTTACATTTGTTGACCGGGCTAGTCTAACTGGATATATGTCCATTTTCAGTAGAGGCCCGGGGAGAGAAGCTCCAGCATAAACAGTTAAAACGTTAACAATTTATAAAAAGGACATGTATATTAAAATTACACTACAGAGATAGCATTGTTTATATGAATAAATATAATACAAATTATGGATTATAGACAATATACAAAGGTTTGCTAGGGGAAAAGTAAAGAACAATTATTAGATCACAAAAACAGACCAGGTATAAAGAGAAAAAGAGTTGGTTTGTATGCTTAGATTAGTGTGTGGGGATGGGATTTGAGCAGGAGGGGCATGGAATTTCAGTCTGGGTTAGAACAAGGACAGAGCCACTGGGTTTTAAGATGTTCTTTGATATGTTTTTTGAATAGAGTAGTAGAAGCTAGGGTAGATAGTTCAGAAGGGAGCTGATTCCAGTTTTTTCCTGTAGTATTAGAGAAAAGAGAGTCACCTGCTTTGTTGTTGGATTTAACTAAGGATATCAGATGTTTATTGGCAGAACATAGTGTAGACAGATTTTTGTATGGTGAAATAAGATCTATGAGGATAGGGGTATTATTGGGATAGTGCAGGATTTTATGGGTAGTAAGTAGTTGTTTACTGAGTATAAGGTTCTGTATTTCTAGCCATCCAAGTTGTCTAAGGTTAAGGCAGTGGTGAGTTTTAAAGGGAGAGCATGTGATAAATCTAGCAATGCTATTATAACATGTAGAAAGTTTTGAGAGGTTGTTTTTAGATAAGTTAGTATATATGGCAGAGGCATAAAAGAGGGTAGAGATGAGGTGGGTCTGGGCAATAGTCTTTCTGGCTAAGGGGGTAAGTAATGGTTTAATTCTATAGAGAGAACCAAGTTTTTTGTTAACAGACTTTATGGTGGAGTTAATATGGTCATCATAGTTAAGGCAATTGTCAATTGTAACTCCTAATAGCCAGGTGGTAGTATCTGGGGTTATGTTGGTGGCATTATTAGAGGTAATGGTAAAGAATGGATTTGGTGATTTATGAGTTGGCGTAAAAAGGAGTAGTTTTGTTTTTTTGGGATTAAGGAGGAGGCAGTGTTGTATAAACCAGTTTTCAACACTTTGGAATACATTTTGGGTAATTGACTGGAGGGAGGCAAGATTCTTAGAAGTACAGATTAAGGTTAAGTCATCTGCATATTGGATGCAGGTGGCTTGGGGTGTGTTCAAGTGAAGGTCATTGATGAATAAGGAAAAGAGAAGGGGACCTAAAATAGAGCCTTGTGGGACTCCAATATTTACGGGAAGTAATGATGACAGATTGTTTTCCCAAAGTACTGCTTGTTGTCTATTTTGAAGGTAAGCCCTAAACCATTGTAATGCTTGTGGGTTAAGAGAATAGGAATTTAGTTTGTCTAGAAGTAAGTTATGGTTGACCATGTCAAAGGCTTTTGACAAGTCAATAAATATTGCAGCAGAGAAGGAGTTGTTGTTCCGATTTTTATTTATAGAGTCAGTGAAAGAGAGTAGTGCAGTTGTAGTGCTGTGTAATGGTCTAAAGCAATGCTGGCAGTTTGCTAGTAGGTTGTTTTGTAGTAGGTGGTTAAGTAGCTGTTTGTGAATACATTTTTCCATTATCTTAGATAATGGAGAGAGTAAGGCAAGAGGTTGAAAGTTAGAGAGTTCAGTGGAAGACCCACCTTTATGAAGAGGGATGATATGGGCAACTTTCCAGATGGTTGAAATTTTAGCTTCAGAAATAGTTCTATTAATGAGAATAGATATGGGGTGACATAAAGCCTTTGCAGCAATCTGAAGGTATTCTGATGGGAGATGATCAGCAGATGGCGTACATGGTTTTAGTTTTCTAAGTAGTTTGTAGATAAGAGATGTACTTACAGGTTGTAGGTGAAAGGTAGGAGTAGAAGAGTTGAGAGTATTTGGTAGGGGAGTAGAAGAGGGAGGTAAAGAATTGGCTAGGTTTTGTATGGCTTCAGTAAAGTAGTTGTTAAAGGTATCAAGGATTTGATTGAAATTATTATGGTTGAAACCTGATGGGATAGGAGTAGTAGGGTGTCCTGGCTGAAGAAGTTTGTTTATCCCTGACCAAAATTTTTGTGGGGTATGTTCAGTGGATTGTTGGAGGTGTAGGTAGTAGTCTTTTTTGTCTCTAAGGGTGTCTTTTTTGGTAGCATTTCTTAGCTGTTTATAGAGGAGGTGATGAGATGGACATTTGGTAGCTCTCCATTTGGTCCAGATTTTATTTCTGAGGAGCATTTTTTGCTTTGTTTGTTTAGTGAGCCATGGAGCAGTTTTTGTTTTCATTCTGGTAGTGCGATAAGGTGCATGGTAGTCAAGAATTTGAAGAAAAGGTTTTGATATTATCAGTTGCTGAAACATGAAGTTTTTTTCAAGTAATATATGTAAGCATATGGTCGCTGATGTTATCGGGGAGGGTACCTGGAGTATAGATATTAGGGTGTTTTTTTATGAGGATCCAGTCAAGAGTAGTTTCTTTCATGCTAGGTTTGTGGATTTTAGTGGCAAATCTAGTACAAAAAATTCTTAGCAGCAAAAATCATGTATTACAAGAATGACAATATAGTATTATATAGTACAGTACAGCATATCATAAAAACAGTGTCCAACAACATTCTCAACAACAATGGAAAGGTTACTGTACCTTGGATCTCCCTAATGTGTCATTTGCTTGTGAGCTCAGTTATAAAAATCCAAAGTTATCAGAATAGGATAAGTTAATTGCATAAATTTCAAAAGGGCTTTGTTAGGAGATGTAAATATAAAAATAAAACTTAAAAATAACATGCATAATTGTATGCAAGATGGAGTTTTTGAATTTTATATTACGTGGCTAGTCAGTCAAGTAACAAAAAGCACAGAAGTTGTGAGCTATAGAAGAAAGACCAACTATAAATGCAATAATGTGGGCGTTCGTGGTCAATTTAAAATGGATTAACTAGCTTTTGCAAGTAAAATACCATATATCATAAGCAAGTGAAAATCAAAATCTGCAGGGAATATTTCTGATGATTAAAGCTAGCAATTAAAAATGCTTTAATACTTCAGTATCATTTTTCAAGTTACTGTTCACACTTCTCTTAAGGAATATTATATACAGTAATTTTGGAGTAAATGAATGTCACCGCAAACTATTAAATGAAATGGACAGAAAATCAGGAAAATGATTTTATGTTTATCTTTCATGTGCAACTAAATCAGCATATCTCAAAATTACACACCCTAATAGGAAGAAAACATCACCTTCTTTGAGGTGGTTTAAATTAAATATTAACAACAGTGGGAATATATTTACATAATACCTCTTGATTCATAGAGTTGACAAGACTAAGTTTTTCCATGGACCATAATCACCTTGCAAAAATCCACCTTCACAGGAAACCTCCTGCCTTCAGGCGGGCAAAACACATCAGACCAAGGATAATCTTACAAGCTTCCATTCAAATAACAAGGTTTGCCTTAAAGAAATCAAGGTTATCATTCTGTTTTATATCTTGTGCAAAAAACACAAACCAGCGGTATCCAAAAGCCTTTGCACAACACAAGCACAAGTCCAAAAAGTATAAAGTAAGCAAAGACTAGGCTCCAAGTTCTCCAATGAACCTTCAAACATTTTATTAGATTGAAACAGACACACAAACGCTTTCACATAAATGCTTCCTCAGGTGTATGTCATAATTAGTAAAAACACCCTTTTTATACATTAGAGTAATGGTCATCTGACCTTTTCATATTTATTTAAAGGTATACATATCTTATAACTAGCACTTCATTTAAAAACAAACAATACATATAATTTTAAAACATACATAAATATAAATACATGAAAACATATTTAAAATAATATTTAAACTATATCATTACCTACATAATGGCCTATTTTTTTAAATGGGTCTCATAGGAATATGGTCATTAAGTCCATGTCCTACATTTGCTCTCAATCTAACTATCCATTCTGCCTCTAAGCTATCTGTCCCCCCCCCCTTATGTCACCTCCTCTCAAATTTTCAAAACATTTTCCTATAACCACAAACTTAAAGGAATGTCTATCATCAGTTTCATATACATGCTTTGCCAATGCATTAAATGCATTTCTCTTTCAAATGTGATAAACATGTTTCCAACATAGAATTTGTAACAGAGTTGACAAACAATAAGATATACCACATGAACACTATTACATGTGGCGATAATCACAAATTCAGACTTTTCTCCAGTATCAGGGTGTTTGAATATCATATCATCCATCAAGTATGCACACATTTGACACTTCCCACAAGGTTTGGTGCCCTCCTTCCCTATTGTTGGGGTAACATCTCTTGTGTGACAGAGTCGTCTCCTCAATGATTTTTTTTATTTTTAAACGTAAACGGAGGTGTCTTTTTCCAAATATTTACTTACCTCCCTATCATTGGTTAGAATATTCCAGTGTCTATTTTATATCTTGTGATGACCTGCAACTGGACCAGTAATCAAGTAGCCTCAATCCTTGCCACTGGCAACAGTGGGGGACATTCACTAAGAAGATGACAAGTATACACACAGTATTTCCAGATGCAGCACTCTGCATCAAGTGCAATTTCCCTTAAGAGCACACAGAAACCACAGTCTATCTGGGGCAGGTTTCTCTCTCTTTCTCCAGATCCCCAATAAGACTCCCCACTGGCATGGCTATATAGTTCAGATCTCAGCTGAGTGAACAAGCCAAGACCTCCAGCACTCTCTCTGTCCAACCAGTGGTTCATGTCCCTGCCCAAGTAGCTGACAAACACACATACACACACACACACACACACACACACACACACACACACACACACACACACACACACACACACCTAGGAAAAGCTGGCACAGGTTTATTAGCTATGCCCCCTTTTTCTCTGACTATAGGGTAGTTATCATTGCCACCAGCCAACTCCTTACCAGCTACTTTAAGACCCTTAACAAAGGGTGTCCAATCTTACTGTGTAATATTAATATTAATACAAATGGTAGTTTGATCAAGAGCAAGGCTATTAGGAGTGCCCCACACAGTGTCACCAAATAAACGTGCAAGTACTCCCAAAACTTAAATATCTCTACAAAGATCAGTCACAGTGAAAAGTTTAAATATATTTAATAATAAATAATAAAAGAACAAGAAAAGTACTAAGCATATATTCAGAGTGACATCAGAGTTCAAAACCACAGAAAATAAAATAACATTAAAACAACATTGGAAGACAGTTTCAAATAAATAAAGAAAAACATCTAAACTGTGCTTCACTATATTCCTGACTGAATCTAAGAGAATTACTATACCCTAGTAAATTTATGTAAAAGCAAGGCAGATGTGGTGAATATGTCTTCTAGCTGTTGTCATAGACAGAATACAGAATGCACTGTCTCACTCAGAGATTTCTAAAATTAATATCTCAAATATTACTACTGGGATAGCTTGCAGAATGATTCTTGTCATATGACTCTACCCCAGATGAAATCCCCACTGATGGGCGATGGCAAGTTTTAGCTTCTACCTGTGAAAATACACAGACCTGAGATCTTTGGAAGATGCTGGAAGTCATAAAACAATTGTATTCCTTCACATTTCAAAACTAGTAATTATTTCACATTAAAAACAATACAGACAACTCCCTAGCTTTAGACATTGTGTCTCCTTTCTGTATTGAAACTGAAAGATACCATCTTTTTATGGCCTAGCCATAAAGTAATTTAATTTCACCTATTTTTTTTCTGAAGTTAACCACCTGTATTCCAGTTCCCACTATTAAAATATATACATTTAAACCATTACAATAGTGCAAGTACATTTCTGTTCTCTTCCAGTTGGGCACACTGTGGATCCATTTTAAACACAAGCATTTTGCAAATAGCCTTTTCAACACACATCTGTACAAGCAAGTTTGATATACATATAACATACAGTTATAATACAGTTGTATCACAAGCATCTTATATAAATCATGTTGATATTCATAAATGACATACAATTATTTACAAAATTCCAAATAGCTGTGCTGGCAGTATCTCCCTATATCTAATGGAAGATTGTTCCACAGATGGGAGAAGTACTCTGTAAAAACATCTGTCCCTCTAGCATGTCATATTTATTTCTTGAAAGAAAGGTAAGTCAAGTCAGTATTTCAAGGGTTTTTGGATCCATTAGTCATGTAGAGTTGCAAGAGTTCAAGCAGGGCCGAGTCTGCAAAAGCACAGAATGCCAGCTATAAATGACCAAGCAGGAATCTATAAATGACAGAGAATCAAGTCTGTCTTGTGAGTTGAGACTTTCTAGTCTGGTGATCTTGTTTATTCAGCAACCACTCTAGGGTTCTGTCTAGCTGCATCTTCTTTACTTAACTTTAATTTATAAACTTAATAAACGTATCTCTTTGGATAGTACTAAAAGTAACATTATATTCTATAACTGGTCTGATTAGGGAAGAGTAAAAAGGAAAAATAACTTTTTTTATCTGGACGAAACTATTTTAATTATACTGGAACAAATGGAACAAACTTTCTGTTGCAGCTCAGCTATGGAGGTGCGCAAATTGCATGAAAGCCTCTAGAGCTGGCAATTTACACTTAAAACTTCTGGCTCTGTACGGTGCAACTTTGATGTGGCCTAGACTGGAATTTGCTGCAATCTTTTTTGTTATGTCAAAATGCTCAGAAGGTGAACTTTTCATAAACAACAGGCACTATGGTGGCAATAAGTGCTTTAACCAGTGTTCAGAATCCATAAAATGAGAGGTGCAGGCCATCACAGGTAAATCAAACTGAGCTGTCAATCATGTTAACCAAAGATGACATATAATGAATCTCCCCCAAATAACACCAGCTACTTAGCTAATTGTTAAAGCAAATTGTCTTCTCTTTCTCTGGTCATCATTCTGGTTGTGGGTAGGATTCCACTCAGAGCACTGCATGTACGGTTCCAGTATGCCTCTCTGCATGTCCTTTGGGGTTGTCTGCCTCAGGCCATTTATACCTACATGAGTTACCATCAGATGACAGTCATATTTGTCTTGTTTGGAGGACTGTAGTGTCCTTATGCTGTTACCCTCCCATTGTCAGGCCTAGTGAGTGTGGAGTCACAGTGCCTGATAACAGAGTCACCAATTACTAAGACATGGTTATGTAGACTTAGTGTTAGTGGAAGGTTTGCAGTCTGCAGCCTGCTGAATCACTAAGTTATGTGAGTATAGTGGAGTTGTACTGGTGAATGTTTGCCAAAGTACTTTAATCCTGATTTTTGGAGGCATGGGATCTGATTTTATTACAACCAAAGCATATGTTGGTTTGGTGTGATCTTGTGGAAGTATAGGTGAGTGTATATGTTGCTTTCCTAAGCATCTGTGTACGTGAGAGGGTGATCTCTAGGTTAAATTGATAATTACTCCTCTCACAAATCGTGTCATCTTGGTTCAGTAGTAAATGGCTGTCAGTGAGCATTAGACAGCTCCTGTAATCTTTGCGAATGGCATATACAATGAAGCTTGCAACAAAAAAATAGAGGTAGACTAGGCCTCCAAGTTTGCCAGGTGAGTCACATTACTGTGAGTGGGCATAATATAGTGAACAAATTTAATCAGCAGGTTGAGAAGATATGTTGTGTAGATAAACTGCTGTGGATGAGATGTATTAGGTGACATAAAGAAACATTAACACTGACGCAACAACTACTTAAACCTAGAATGAAGACATTATGCAATTCAGTCTAATCCAATAGTAGTACATAGCTATAATCTGGCAAAGCTCACAAATTCAGTACAAAACCAACAGCATAATGGCTGATGAAGTAGTTTAAATTAAACACAGTAAGATCTAAGAGTAGCATATTACTATAGTTTGGTACAGCACACAATTACAGTAGTAAGAGAGCAATACACAAATTTAGTATAATAACAAAAGAATGAGCGCTGAATAGGAAGCAGATTACACACAGTATACCCTAGAATAGTAGGCTCAGATGCCAATAATAGTTTGATTGTAGACTGGCTCAGATGTCATACACCACACAATTCAAGGTTCAGTTACCACCAATAAAATGAAAGGAGGTCGGATTGGTTGCCAAAAAGTACATGCTTTGAAAAATCATTAGGCTCAGGTACCAAACAATGCTTGTTTCTAGGATTTATTAAACTTAGTGGCCACATGTTAGGATGCAGTGAAATAGTGTTACTGTGAATAACTAGCCTAAATACAAGGGGAAATGTAGCAAGTAATAGCTGTTAATTGGCTATGAATTGGTCTAGGTGCATCATTGAGCTATTATACGAACAAAAACAATTTGAGCAACTGACATGTGGACAAAAAAAAAAAAGAAAAAAGAAACAATGCAAGAAGTGCACAGGGAAGAACAGCCAAGCTGGGAAAAAGAGGGAGTCATTATAAACAAACAACAGCGGCAGCATACAAAGCAGTGCAGCTGAGCTGTTAGCAACAAGGAATTCCTATAAACAAATAACTTAAGCTGTATTCAGTTGTACTACCAATACCAACTGTGCAAGCCAGGTAAAAGACCAAGACATATGCAGGGAATGTTAGATAATGGTTATAAACACTTTAGCCTACTCTGTGGCATAGAAGAATAAAGACTGAACTGTAGCACAGATGATCTAATTTTAATAGCAGCTTGGGCACTTGTTAGATCTGGAAGGGATGATGGGAGTGAGTGGTCATTTCCAGCTCACCCATTCCAAGGGAAGGGAGGCATCTCTGGCTTAGCACATGGGTAACACCTAGTGAGAGCAGGCCTAGGGTGTGTGGGAGCTGGCATGCCATTCATACTATAAGCTAAAGGGAATTCACTGTGCAGAGGCATGCGACCCCTTGGAGGGCAGCAACAGCATAGCGCAAAAAAGCTGCTGAGAAGGGGTTGCCCTGCCAAGCGAGAGGATAAGCTGCTGTGTAGGACCAGCATGCCTGCTTCCTATCACCCAACTCTCATGAAAGAATAGATGGACTGATCATGATTCACAGGCAGGAATGAATGTGTTGTAGGGCTTTCACATAGCCCAAGGATACCCCTCCCCTGCAGACCAAATGGGCCAATTGGGTGAAGGTAGAGCAGCCATTCGACTGGTTCCAGAGGTATAAAAATAAAAACAAATAAATAAACAAACACATGACTAAATTAAATAAATAAATACATAAAGTTATGAAAATATTATAACAAACTAACTGCATCTGTACAGTGAAATGCACCCTCTGCTGCTCATAATGCAGCAAGGTGAAATCCAGTTAGAAGTGGTCTATAGAGAACCAGTGTATAGCAAGGAAATAAACCTCAGAGCAGCCAGATGAATACATCAGCAGGTGTTGCTATGCAGCATGATTTAAAAGCTATAATTTATATTCAAAGACAGTCAAAAAAAAAAAACTACTGTAAATTAAGCATGGAGCAATGAGAATGCCAAAACACAGTAGTTTTGTACTCTTACTAAAACAATTCAAAAAAGAATGAACAAAACTCTGTCTCAGTAAGTAGTATTTCATCATCATCATCATCTCCCCTTTTTCTCATATTTTCTACATGAGGTTGGGGTATCATGTTAACTGTTGCCAACTCTCTCGATTCAGTGCCACACTCCTGCCTTCTTCAACACTCATGCCTGACTGTCGCAGATCTTCTTTCACACAATCCAACCATCTCTTTGCTGGACATCCTCGCTTCCTCTTACCTTCTTCCTATCTGTCCCAAATCTTCCTCACCAGATTGTCTTCTGATTTTCTGCATGTGTCCAAATCATTGTAATCTATTCTCTTTGATCTTTTCTGCAATTGCAGCTACCTTGGCATCTGCTCTTATGTCCTTATTTTGTCATCTGTCCCACAGTGTGCATCCTACCACCCTTCAACAACAAAATATATCCTTACTGTGGAATTTAAAGCAAAGGTTATGCTACAAAGATGTATATACAGGAAGGGCCATGGATGAGTCACAGAGACAAGGAACTTATCCTTGTACAAGTTGTAGCTGTTGTGCTGACATTATCACTGAAACTAGGTTTGTACATCCACTTACAAAATGTAATTATAAAATTGAATGCTATGCCAATTGTAACACGGCACAAATTGTATATTTAGCTACATGCCAAAAATGTCTTTGCTTCTATGAGGGAAAAAGTACTAGAAGACTAAGAGATCGTATAACTGAGCATAGATCTGACATTAAAAGTAATGTACCCACTAATGCATTGGCTAAGCATATCACTGAGAAAGGTAATGACCATAACTTTAAATTTAGAGTGATTAAGGTAGTACATAGGAGTATAAGAGGGGGTGATGTTAATAACATGCTTGAGAACATAGAATATGCTTGGATTACAAAGCTACAAGCAAATGTATACCCTGGTATTAATAATGCGATAAGCATTAAACCAGTTTTATGTAGAAAACAACAAAAGTTGCAGTAATCATATTAGTTGATGTGTTTATATTGTAAAATCATAGTTTAGTTACTTTTAGATTTGTGTTTTTTCTAGTTAGTTTATATGGTATGTTTTTATTGGATGGGCTGTGTCACATGTTTTATTGCTACTATTTATTTGAATGGAGAATTGAGTTTTGTTATATACTAGCACTGAAGAAGGGGAAACCTGAAAGCTTTGCTGTTGCTGAAATAAAGTGTAGAGAATTAATCGAGCATTTCTGCTATCCTTTTTTTTTTTTTCTTCATCCTACCACCCTTCTCAGGTACTTAATTTCCATCACTTCTAGCTTCTTTAACTATTCTGCCTTTACTGCCCAGGTTTCTGTACAATACAGAAGTACTGGTCACACCACTGTCTTGTACACCTTACTTTTCAGCTCCTTTGGTATTCTCCTGTCAAAGACTACACCTGACACTCTATGCCAGTTGGCTGCAGCCCCTCTGATTCTAGCTTTTACCTCTTCATTCAGACTTCCCTTCTCCTCACCCACCCCTCCCAGATACTTGAAGCTGTTTACCTGTTTCACTATCTTCCCTTCTATCTCTATTCTCAGCTTCTTCTGATTTCCCCAATTTGCTGCCATTTACCATTGTCTTATCTGTGCTTAGTTTCATCACATGTGCCTTCAGTTTTGCATTCCATTCTCCTATCCTTTGCTGAAGTTCTAGCTCAAAGTCTGCCTGTAATGCAACATTGTTTGCATACAGCAACTGTTGATCTGCCCCCTCCGGCTGTTTGCTAATGTAGTCCATCACCAATATGAACAGCAGTGGGCTCTGGGCTGAACCCTAGTGTACACCCACTCCCTCTGTGAGGCTGAGCACTGTTCGTACTTGAGTCACTGGATCCTTGTACATAGCCTGCACTAATTCTACCAATGTTTCTGGGACTTCAAACCACCGCAGTACTGTCCAGATCAGCATTCTTGGGACCTTGTCATATGCTTTCTCCAAGTCTAGGAATGCCCAGTTGGACTCTCTCCTCACCTCTAGCTTCTTCTCAAGTATCTGTCTACAAACATTGGGTCAGTTGTGCTGCATCCTGATCTGAATCCGAACTGCTCATCTCCCATCATACATTCTACTACTCTGCATATCTGTTTATCAATCACCCTCTCCAGAACTTTCATGCAATGTGATAGGAGTTTGATGCCTCCGTACTGCCCACAGTTGTAGATGTCCCTTTTGTTCTTGTACACTGGCATGAGTATGCTTATTCTCCAGTCATCTGGGGTACTCCTTTCTCTCCACACTGCAATGAGTACCCTCAGGAAGCATTTCTCCCCTATGTTACCCAGCATCTTTATCATATCTGCTGTGACTTCCTCTGTGCCTGCTGCTTTCCCTAACTTCATTTTCCTTAGTGCTGTTCTTACTTCTTCTAGGGTGGGCTCCTCTTCTTCTCTCATTATAGGCTGTTTCTGGGGAAGCACAGCTTCTATAGGGTTTTCTTCATTCAGAAGCTGCTGGAAATACTCCTTCCATCTGCCTTTGATGTCCTGTGGACTGGTAAGCAAGTTGTTGCTGGCATCCCTTATGAAGGACTATCTTCTTTATCTTTGTCTGTCTTTGCCTTGCAAGCTGATATAGTTTTTGTGCCACTTACTGAGTCACTTTCCAGAAGCTGGTAGAGTGCCTTCAATGCCCTATTCTTTGCTATTGCAACTTCTTTCTTAGCTTCTTTGTTAGCCAACCAGTAGTCCTTCCTAGCCACTTCTTCCTGCACTCCTTCTTACTTTTGATGAATACAGAATATTAACATCTTAACAGTAAATTATATCTTCAAATATAAACTGTTAAAAATAAAGAAAGTAAGGTCAAAATGGTGATGATTCTTGAGCTTACAGAAACATTCCAGGAGTGTGCTAAGATGGACATCAGACAGTGGGAAAGAAAGAGTGAGCAACCAAAAGGAATAAAACAATAATAATAATAATGCAAAAGGGGATGGTGGGGGTGTTACAAAATGAGAAAACTAAATAACTCATAACTTTAGTAAAAAATATAAGAAATTACTTGTAAATCACATGTGAATTAAAATATGTCTTATGAACAGCTAAGAAGAGGTAGGTTTCAGCCACATGATAAAAGGCTGACAATGGGAGCACAAGAGAGAGGACTCCATCAGAGATACCACAATGTTCAACTTTTGTCATTCAGAATAAACATGGTTTCAGATCCTGTGTCATTTTGCATCTAATATCCAGTATAGTGAAATATACAATATAATGGAAGAGTTATTGACAAAACTAAGAAATATCCAGTGGCAAAAGAAGCATAGGGAGGCTTGCATATGCTTTAAGGTAATTCTCAGAGGTTTACGAGTTTTTAAAATGCCCACTTTTGGTAAAACTTACCCTCAATTACTTACTAGATGGCAGAAACTTAATTTAGAGACTAGCTTCAGATACATGAAGTTATTAATTGAACAGTACTCAATCGAAAATGAACGTAATACCAAAGCTAGCCGTGTTGAACATGAACTAAGCTTGAACTAAGCTTGTTAATATCACGTACACAAATGGATGAGTTCATATGTGAGCTCTCTACCTCACTAACAGCCTTAGACAATAAGTTGTTATTGGCAAAAAAGAGAAAACTGGAGAGAGATTGCTTGGATTTCAGTAAGGGGAACGTCTTCTAGTGGTTGAGGGAGTCCACTCAGACTAGAGACATTGCCCCATCTCATGCCATTCATCAAGTATCAGCTGTACATCCTGTACAACCGTCCCACTCTTTAGAGATGATGTCACATCCTAATCAGACAGGAGAGGGAGATAACGCTAGTGTGATAGTGGGCACACAAGCATCTAATAATGAACAAACCAATATACAGGATTCTTTATCCACAAAGGAACCAGATGTTAGAAAAAAAGAAATAATGAAAGAACCGGTGGTGACCACATCAACCAGTGACCTTTCTTCCTTCCATTTTCCATTACCTTTTCGCATAATGAATAGACAGTCGTGGAGTCCACATTACACGGGGAAGAAACGGAAAATGTCAGACGAGCAGCATAAGTTTCAGAAGAAAACTCTGAAACCCGTGAACAGGACCTTACAGTGAATTTATCCAAGTATGTATTATCGCTTTCTGAAAGAGCAGTTCTAAATAAGGGACTGTTGTTTATACCCTCACAAAATGTAGATGTGGCTGATTTAATTATTGATGTTAAACGTTTCTCTAGAAATGCTGCATTATCTCTACAATATTCGGATAGTGATAGTAATCATATTACACAATGTCAAATGTTTAGCAAGCCATCGACATATACCCCTATTTTACACCCATTGTTGGAAAGTTTTGAAAAACCTTGTGAAAATGATTTATTGGCTAGGTTTCAACTTGAGATACATAACTTGAAACCAGAATTTTATAATTTAAACAGGGAAGAGAGGCAAGCTCTGAAAGCCTTACAAGATAATGATATGATTGTGATTAGACCTGCTGATAAAGGTGGAGCAGTAGTTGTGTTAGATCAGGAATACTATCATTCTAGTATATGTGACATGTTGTTAGATCTTGACACCTACAAGAGCTTAACTGCCCCTCAATTGGACAGGATAATCAAAGATGTTCATGATAATTTATATGACATGTTAATGTGTAATGTTATTGATGCTGATCTATACAATTATTTCCTTATAGAGAAACCTTTAGTGCCTACCTTTAGGGGTCTCCATAAGATACACAAAATGCTGGAGAACCCTCCTTTTAGACCTATTGTTTCCAGTAGAGGTTGGTTGACTGAATCCATGTCTATTTATGTAGAAAAACAGTTAAGACCATTTGTGGAGTCAACTAGTTCAATTCTAACGGACACCCAGCAGTTTTTGGAAACACTTTTGACTTACAATGAGCTTAGTCACATGAATGAAGTTGATTACATGGTTACGCTAGATGTTACGTCACTTTTTACTAGCATACCTAATGACACTGGTATTGAATATCTGAGATTGTTCTTGATACGTAAAGGTGCAATGTTGATGAATTTAATTCTCACTAATAATGTGTTTACATATGATGATAAATATTTTTTTACAAACCACAGGCATAGCAATGGGAACACTATGTGATAACTCCTACGCAAATCTTGTTTTAGCATATTGGGAGTATACCTATATATTAGAACACATGTTTTTTTCTAAATACATAAAGTATTATAAACGCTTTGTGGATGATGTTTTTCTGATATGGAGAGGGGATTTAAGTACCCTCAGTGATTTTATTACCTACATCAATGGGACAACCACTTTTTTAACTCTTACTGAGAAATGGTCCCTAAATGAGATTGAATTTTTGGATGTATTATTGAAGAAACAGGATGGCTATATAACCACTGAGGTATATAAGAAACCTTACAGAAGAAATGCTCTTCTGCATCGAGATAGTATGCATCCCTCACATATACATAAACATTTTGTTAAGAACCAAGTACTAAGGACCTCCCGTTTAACTAGCGAAGATCATGTTTTTGATAAGGCTATTAGTGACGTAAGAATAGACTTTATTGAAAGAGGGTATCATTCAGGTGATTTGAAAGTAATACATGAAACAAAACGAGATAACCTTGGGAAAACTTACATTAGGAGAGGTGGCCCGACATTAGCAATGCAAAGAGCTACTGTGCCCCCAAGGACAAATAGGTTAGTAATCCCATATACTAACAATAATAAGAAAGTAACAGAGATAATTAGGAAGAATTGGAATATGTTATTCTTAGATGATCATATAAGAGAAGCAGTAGGCAATAGTCCCAAGCTGAGTTACAAGAATACTAGATCATTGAAGCGACTCCTGTGTTATGAGAAGAGAAATAAGAAAAAGCTTCACTCTACTAGAAAAGGAACTTTTGCTTGTCACAACTGCAACCAATGTGGGTTTATAGCTAATATGAATTGTTTTATACATCCAGACACACACCTAACATATGAATTTAACCATTATACTGATTGTAAGTCAAGGAATTTAGTTTATTTAGCTATCTGCCAAAGATGTAACAGCTTTTATGTAGGTAAGACGAACAGGACCCTGAGAGAGAGAGAGAGAGAATTAGAGAGCATATTTATGCCATTAATAAGGAGAATGAAGGAAATGCAATAGCTAGACATATAATCCATAATGATACTACACATAGTTTTAAGTTTTTAGTTCTTGAGGTAATATATTCCATAGTGAGATTAGGTGACATTAGAAATTATACTGAAAAAGAAGAAGGGAAATGGATTATTAAATTACAGGCTGACAGGGGACATGGGTTGAATGAGAGGGTCTCCCTGAAACAATTCCTCATGGACCATGCGTGAAAGTGTCACTTTGCTTGGGAAACACAATCTTACCAATACACTAGCCAGGCATATCTCTGACAATATTCACCACAGGTTTTCTTTCACAGTTTTAGAACAACTCCCTCCTGACCCCCGGGGGGGGGGGGTGCATGGTCTTTAATACTTGAAGAAAAGGAACTAATTTGGAAATTACAGCTGAATGCCTTTTGCCATCCAGGTCTCAATGAGAACTGCAACCTGAAATGTTTGCTAAATTTACAGGCTTTAGAAAGATGACACATTTTTCAAAACAACCTCTTTTAGCAGTCTGGACAAGCAAAGTGACACTTTCACACATCATTTATATGTACACTAAAGCAAAGATTTGAACTATTAATTTAAACATTTTGAAGTATTTTTTAAGGAATCAGGAAGTGATGTCATACGACTTTCCCTATTTAATGGATGTAATATCCTTTTTACTTTTATCTGAAGAAGTTTGTTTAATTTGGACAGACGAAAGCGCTAATAAAATAATCGAGTGGATTTGCCGACTCCTGTCTTCCATTCTTCATTTTTTTGGTGTTATACTGTAGCCAGTGTACCTAAATAGTTTTTCTGCATGAGTGGCCATCTGCATATTATGATAACATCAATTAATTTATGCAGCGATATGTACAATGTATTCTAGTACATGACATAAATCATTCTCTATAGATATCAGATACCCCATTCTGTTTCAGTTTGTGAAAACTTGCATATTCAACAATGCATCATTTTATATAGTTTTTAGCTACCTGACTAATGTACTGTTGGCAAATGCACTTCTCTGCAGTTTCTTTTGTGTGTGTGTGTGTGTGTGTGTGTGTGTGTGTGTGTGTGTGTGTGTGTGTGTGTGTGTGTGTGTGTGTGTGTGTGTGTGTTGATACCTACATACACTATGCAACTATCAGTCTTCCAATGACCCAGTCAGATACTCTGGGATCATAATAAAGAAATAATTAAATGATTCAATAAAAATAATGTTAATGTATTGTATGAGTGAGGTTTTTTTTACTTCTGAGGAGAGGAATGACCCTTATAACATGAACAGAATGTTTGAGATTTATCATGTGTACATGTAGCAAGAGGTGTAACAAAAAGTTGTAATCCCAAGTTTTCTACTTGTCAGTGGTTAAATAAAACATGTAAAATATTTCAGAAACTAGTAGACATAAAGCATCTGTATTCTTTCTATATAAATAGAATTCCTTCTTTAAAAATAACTGTTAGAACCTTTGCTTTTTAATGGACTACTTCCATGTTTTAAACCCAAAAGCGAGAAAAATCGTCAGCAAAACAGTGTGTCACTAACAATGTGCATGTCATCATATTATGCAAAAGTTATGAAAACAAGTTCTCATAAAACAAGGCAAAGAAGCAAAATAGGTCAACATTTATTATAAAATAAATACAGTCTGAAAATATTTTTGACTGAAGTTGTTCTTCCTCATCATCTGTCACAGTTTCCTACCGACTATAGTACTAGAAGCTTTGGTGGTCAGTTTATAGCTGTCAGTCTATCTCTGAAAGCTTGTGAAATAAGCACCATACTAAGGAGGGAAAATAGGGGCTTGAAGACTTCGGAATGCAGCCTATTGCCTTTCAAGAATACACTTCTAATTTACATTTGTATTGCTGCACTTCATTTATAAATGCCATGGCAAAAAAGGGGCAGTGTGACAACTGGCTGAAAAGAGTTGTCATTCAGCAATCATAATGATGCTTTATATAGTCAGACACATCTTGGCAGTGAGGACATTTATAATCACCTCACCCTGCCACTGAGCAGAAGATCATGTGATCCACTTTACTGTAGAAGAACACAGTGCCTTTCCCATGCAAGTATATGGTTCTGCACACCTTTCATTGAATGATACCAGGAGGTGATGGCTTGGAAAGCCTGATGTTAACCCCCAAGCCATTCATTTATTTCACCAACACTCCTCCAAGGGGTTATGGCAGTGTGTGGTCAGCTGCACCATCCCCTTTCCTCAAGTGTCCTCCCTTGCCACCTCTGTCAGACACCTAAGCTGAAAACTAAAGTTGGGTTACCTGGCCCATAGTCAGAATTGTATCCCTCTACACCATAGCTGATGCTGCAAAGGGTTTTATAGGGTGGTAGGAGAAAAAGCTGGAGGAAAGGCAGTGATGAGGATAAGGTCTCAATAGAGACTGTGCTGCTAGGATTCCAAGAGGAAAGTCACATGGAAAACTGGCTGCATGGCATCAAAAAAGGACAAAGTCAAGGATGTATCTGTGGTACTGTTGTGAGATTTTGTGAACAAGCTAGCAGAAGATTTACTTAAAGTGGGCAGAAAACATAAGTAAGACCACAATGATTTTGTTGTTGTCACTGAAATATTTGTCCTTATGAAGGAACTTTACAGCACTGATGGCTCAAATGAAATTTCTTTTTGCAACTATATTATTAAGATAAAATCATGCAGTTGAAATCCTTGTTAACTGTAAGAAAACCAAGCATGAAAATCCAGACTTATCAAGAAACGTGCAGGAGTACTGCCACAACACAATGCTCCCAGATAACCAGGAGTGGGGGAGGTTAACAATACAAGTTTAAACTAGATTGAAACAACTTATGTATGGAAGTTGTATGAGTTGTCCAAATGTTCCGATTGCAATCGTATCTTAACATATTTAAAAAAAGAAACATTGTCAATCACACTTTTAGCTAGGGATGGTAGGATCAAAAAAGCATGGCAAGCTTCATTGGCTAACCTTGCTTACTAGCACAGGTCAAAGGGCTTATTATTTCGGTGAATATTAGTTGCATCAGTGACTTCTTAAAAAAAAAAAAAAAAACAAAGCTTCCTTATTTCATTTAGGTTTTATTACTGCTTGTGGTTCTCCTGAAAAATGTAATTCATTTTTTTTTTGGTACTTACGTATTATCGCAACCACATTTTTGCGGTTGCGAAATGCCCCTACTTGAAAAGGAATGACTGCATGAAACACTGTAAGGCGTGACTGATACTCCGTTTTACATTTCAAAGAGTGTGGATTACCTGCAGGAGCAGAAAAAATGTCAAAAATCCTAGGGGTGTTTGGCATGAATCATGCATCGATTGTCATGGATGCTGCCTTTGTGATGAATGCAAGGTTTGGAGTCGTCAGGTAAGACTCCTTCACAGAAGGAGAACACAGACACAGGACATAACTTTTTGGTAAAGTCATAGTTTCTCACAAATGTGTACGCATTCTTGAAAGCAAGCAGTGCAATGTGAGATTGCCCTAACTAATGGTTTGAAAAAGTGAGGGTGGATTATGGTGACACTAGGTTATGGGTTTCTTTGTCAAGGAAGAAGTCGGCGGTACTGTTTTGGTTTGCTTTTGTGATAGTGGCATGGTTGGCGGGGGGATATACTGAACTGATTTCTAATGTCATTACTGCCATACTGTGTTATGCGAGTCACAGGACAAAAATTACAGAGCTGTGATTCCCACTTGAAGGTAGTGACCGACACTTCACAGCATTCGCTGGCCCAAAGAAGGAACATCCAGCAGCCAGACTTGCAGGAAGCGACGTGGTGCCAATAAACACCATGAAGAAACCACAACAGTGTGTTTTGCACTTTGTATTGATAGCAGTCCAGAAATCAATCTGTACTGTTAAAGAAAACACACTACTTTACAGTTTGACAACATGAACAAACAATTTTCGTGAGCGGGAACCATCTGGTACTGCCGCAAAAATCTGGTTGCGATAATACATAAGTACCTTTTTTTTATTCTAAACATTTTTTGCACACATATGGACCTAGGTAGCTATAAATAAGCAAGAGCAAAACTATAACTGACTATATTCTAAGTTACTCCAGTAGCACAAAAGATTGAGGTACTACTTTGTGGGCTGAGGTTTGTATGGAGAGAAAAATTTTTAGGGAAATAACTTCTTTTGATAGTTCTCATTCCATGAAGGAGCATTCCTAAGTCCCTTCATGTGTGTGTCATTTCACTAGTGGTTAAAATAAATGACAGAGAATGCAACAGGATGTAATGATGTTTTTAAAGATATTTATAGGTTTGGAATTCTGTGTATTTATTTCACTGGCTGGGTTTTTATGCTGTTCAGAACTCTTTTGGATAGTATCCCTCTGTATTTAGCAAGCCTTTAAAATATGAGTCACAAGTAAATAGATGTAATTGGTTGACAAGTTGACCGATATTGCTTAATTACACTTTCATTTATTGAATTCTATGAAGCATTCTGTACATGCTGAGAGAAGGAATATGTGTGTTATTCTTTTCTTTTTTACTGGTCAGTATCACTGTGGTATGTTTCAATCTGTAAAACCACAAGAAAGAGATCAGTTGGTAAGGAAAGAAATGAATCAACAATTAATTGTCATACAGATATTCTATGTTTTAAACTAATTTTGTTTCCATTTCAGGCACCAAAATCTGTGTAGCAGTACATAGCCAAAACTAGATCAGCTATTTAAAAAGTAAAGATGGGAGATTTTTTTAAACAGGAACCTCTTCAAAAGAGTCTTTCTTCACAATGTCTTCAACTTAACAAAAACAACAAATGAGGCACATGGTGCAAACACTTTATTTTATCAAATTCTTATTTCACTTTACTGTTATGTATTGCTTTCATGTGCTCCATATCTTGGAGTTTGTAGAGATTTGAAGCAGTATTACTACAAATCACTACCTGAAAACTAAAGCTTATAATTTAAAGATATGTTCTGTTATTTAATCAAAAATGCCAACAGATGTAGTTATTTAGTCCAGGGCTAACTACACAAGTAGACATTTTACGTACTGACTTGATTGTACCTTTTGCCTTTGTGTTTGGTTTTCTGTAGCCAATTAATTATACATGCACTTAAAAAAAAGAAAAAAGAAAACTGAGAATCTAAAGAGAAGAAATAGATCAGAACAGCTGGTATACAGAATGGGAATATTCCATGGGTTATCTAGGAAAGAGGGGGTAGAAGACCAAGGTTGTCAAAATATTCAGTAACTTGTTTTAGAAACAGCTTCAAATAGAACGCCGCATTCTAGACATTGTGGTATGAGCTCTCACACCCCCACCTGTTTCACATAAAGGAACAAAGTGTATCACATTATTAAAAACAGACATGATGCCATATGTATGGGGGAAGGAGATGGATACTTTCTGGTTCATTAAACAGAAACAGGTAACATTATCTCATGTTAGTTTAAACAAGTAAGTACATATGTGAGCAAGAAATGTGGGCTTGCTATTTTAATTCAATGTGTGGGAACTATTCTCTTGCAGATGAGACATTTCATAAGTGGAAAACAATGCAAGTACTACTATTATTAATATTTATAATATTTATAATGAATTATATTTGATTATAAGAAACAAAGCGATATACAAATATTTTGATAATCTGTCCTCATATTTTTTTGTTGCTTTGCATTTGACCCTGCTCCCCTACAGCAATTTTCCATGCATACTTAATTCAAAAAATCCACTTTAAAAAAAGTGAATATGATACTATTCGCTCTAGCTGCATCATCATCATTATTATGTGTGCTCCAAAATCATTTTCCTATGATGACTACATTATGGGTAAGTCTTCAAAATACATAATATAGGCATGTTACCTCAAACAGAAAGTCTAAAAAAAAACTTTTTATTATCATCTTAACTAATTTAACTGCATTCTTAAAAAATAGTTATCCATTTTCCCAGGAAACTGTAAACATCCATTCTGCCTAGCTGCATATTTAAACACTATATCTAAGAAACTGCAACTAGCAGACAAGAGTACCTTTTGGCCTGTTTCATAATAAATGTCAATGTAGATCTTAAATATGGGATGATTGCAATTAAATCAGCTGAGTACCAATCACTGCTGCAAACATGACTGCACATTTCCAGCTTAAATGGTGACAAGCAGGACTGAAACAAAAAAGTTCCATCTGCTAGCTACTCAAGCAGAGAATTCTTCCTTTGAGTGCATAAAAAAGATAAGAGTGAATTTGGTGGCTACTAACACAAAACTTTAGAAACGTTTCATTCAGAAAGGTATAGAAGATGTCAATACAATGGTCCAGGTACCTGGATTACAAATATACAACATGAGGTACATACCTAATCTATAGAAAGATGAAGGGGAAATGAAGTGAAATGAGGAATTACGTCACAGGCAAACAAGGTAATTGGGAGGACTTTATGCATGCAGCTTAGACATTTGAGGATTTATGAGTTATATGTCTAGTCATATGAAGATTAAATGGAGATGGGGTGTGACAGGTGCATGAAAATCCGAGTGAATGAGGGGGTGAAGAGAGTGAATGCTTGAGCTATACATACATGAAGAGTATTGATTGAACTCAGTCCCTTTATTGTAAATAAATAATTGGTATGTGGTTAGGTATGTATGCATTATACACACACACACACACACACACACACACACACACACACACACACACACACACACACACACACACATGAAGACGGTAATGATGCGAAGTAGGAATCTTGAATTACTGTGATATGAAAGGGCATGGACCCTGTATTCTAGAGAAAGAGGCGGGAAATAAAATGGAATGAAGTGAATTGTGTACATAATCTATAAAAGATGAGGAAGGAACATTCTCTGACTTGGAGACATGTTCAGTGGTCCCTCTTATTGAGCTAAAATTGAGATAAGATAGGTTTGCAAATTTTGAAAATTATTCATGTGGTGTTCATCAAATGGTGGTGCTACTGTAACTTCACTATATTTTGTGGGCATACATTCAACACACTGTCCGACCTCCTCAAAACTGTGCAACTGTTGTTACAGAGTTCTGTCCAAAAAGGTCATTTCATACAGTGACTGTGGACTCAGACTTTAGGATGGAGCAGCTCAATAGCAGTGTCATTTCGTAGAGGTTATTTGTTAAAAGAATAAACTCACTAGGCACAAGTACCTTATTCAAGAGGTGACACTTGCCCATTGTCTAGTTAAATAACTTGCTCAGGTCATGCAAAGGCAAATGGTGTGTGAGGAAATCAATGGCAGGACCACTGAATGAAGTTGTTAACAGTTTATGTCCTTAATTCGCTGCACTAAACTGCTAGAATGTTACATCAAGAGGGTGATATCTTGGTCCAAAGTCATTGACTGTCCCTGCATCTGGGTATCTATTTAAATTCCAAAGACCATAAATGCAATCGTTAGAAGAGCAAAACTGAAACTTAGAATGTTGGAAATAAGTCTTAAGGTTGTGGTATATTTGATTGTTCCCCCTGTTGGGAGGAACAGCTACTCTCTCTGTCTCTCTCTCTCTGTCTCTCTCTCTTTCACTCTCTCTCTCTGTCTATAGATATAAGTACCATGGATATGCAAGGCACAGCCACTATGTGTATGTTTGCATGTGTGTGTGTGTGTTGGGGGGGTGTATGTGCAATATCATGAAAAACAGTTGCAATCATTTAATGATAAGATTCAGAATTCAGTTTTCTTTTCTTTTCTTTCTTTTTTTTTTTTTTTTGAATCACAATTTATTTTTTAAATTCAGGACTTATAAAATCAGTTCTCACAGCTCTTATAAAGAATCCTAGTTTTATTTTGTAAGTTTCTACTCTTTTCCCAGCTTTCATCTCCTAAAGCTCAGTTTTCAACATACTACATATGGGACCCAAGCAGTTAAATTATTGCATAATGTGTGTACTCTACATGATAAAATTTCATAACGATGATGCAATATTTAAGGATCCAGTGCCCTAAAATAAGTATGCTTAACACCTGATGCAAATGTGTGTGACAGTGGCAACGTTACACTACTATAAGTAATCCCCAAGGAAAAATACCTTGACTTTAAATTGACAGCACAAAGAAGCCATATAATGGAGGACTAAAATTTATAAGAGAAATTGTGTAGAGTGGACTTTTAGTTGGTGTGTGTGTGTATGTGTGCTTGTGAGTGCAGGTGTGCAAATATGTGTGTGTCTGTCTGCTTTTGTGTACATGCTTGAGCAGCCACATACAAATACTGAAACATCATCACGTATCCTGTTTAGCCTAGAGTAATGAGATGGAGACTGTATGTTTAATACTGTGTGTCTGCTTGAATGTGCATGTGTGTGTGTGTGTGTGTGTGTGTGTGTGTGTGTGTGTGTGTGTGTGTGTGTGTGTGTGTGTGTGTGTGTGTGTGTGCATGTGGTGCATATTTCTGTGTGTGTGTGTGTGTGTGTGTGTGTGTGTGTGTGTGTGTGTGTGTGTGTGTGTGTGTGTGTGTGTGTGCATGTGGTGCATATTTCTGTGTGTGTGTGTGTGTGTGTGTGTGTGTGTGTGTGTGTGTGTGTGTGTGTGTGTGTGTGTGTGTGTGCATGTGTGTGCGTACGTGTGTACGTGTGTGTCTGTGTTTTCAGAGGTGATCCTAGATTGCCATGATGAGGTATTCAGGCTTTTCAACTGTTTTGCAAGGTACAGCTATCTTGAAATTTATTATATTAAGTGAAAGACAGAGGGCACAGAGAGCACAGCATGCTTTCTCATAAAGGAGACTCACTGCTCATAGTTTAATAGTTTTCATAGATTTTGGTTTTAAGTTTAAAATCTATTAGTCTATTAGTCTTTGAGAAGCTTAATTGCCCTTATCCTATGCTTGTTTACTTTTACCCATTTGACACAAATTCTAGCTATAGGTTTCAAAGTAAAATGGCATCAGACATTACTTTGCATGTTAAGCGTAGTTACCTCTAGAAGTCTGTAGTATATAGAAAATAAGGCTAGTTCTTAAAAAGTGTCTACATTATTTCATGCATTTCAGACTCTGCACCTTCTTAGTTAAGAACTTGTGTATTTTCTCAGACTATATCAGCTGACTTTTTTATATTACCAAATATAGCAATATATTTAAGTCACTATTACAACTGCGAGACCGAATAAAGCAGCCATGTACAAGTACTGAAACATCATCACATATCCTGTTTAGCCTAAAGTAATGAGACAGAGACTGTATGTTTGATACTGTAACAGGATCCTTAAGTCATATTTTATTTATGGTACAAATGCTGACATTCTACGTAAATGAAAAGGTTTCAACACTACTTGCTTTTTCGATCAACCTTCTTGCAATTAGGAAGCCCATCTCTACTTCTGCATGTTTTGTCACATTTACTCCCACAAATCGAAGGCCATGATTTTGGTTCTAAATTCAAGTGCTATATGAAGAGAATGCAAAATCATGCTAAATACAAGGTTGTTTGCTTGGTTGGTTGTTTTTTTTTTGCTTGCTTGCTACTATCAAGAAAGACAGATAGCCCTAACACATCTTTTTGTGCTCCTCCTAAAACTGCCCATATGAACCACAACTAGATTCTATTCATCCTGAATGTTATTTGGTCTGCAGGCTATTTGCCTGTTTTTACCCCTACTAAACAGGTAACAGCTGCTTGCACCAAACAAAGAATGGTGAGTTGTCAGTGTGGCACTGCAGATTACTGAGTCACAAGGTGGCAAATGCATGGCTTTAAAATATAAGAAGAAGCTAGGCTTAGAAGAACTTCCCAAGCTTTGTGTATTTTTAACTTTACTGTATTATTTTGCAATAGTGATGCTATAAATGTGTTATAGCATGGGCAGTAAGTGACCAATGTGAATTATGCTCCATGAAATTTTGTTAAAAGAGGTTTTCAAGAAACTTGGAATGCATTCTCTCTCTCTCACAAGTGCATTTGCATGCTAACCTCATGCATTAACTTCTGAAAGTTTTGTCTCCAGAGTTTGCATACATTCATGTTATGTACAGATATGAAGGGTAATGTGAGACAACAGAATATGCTCTGTATTTCTTGCACTACTTGATGTTTCCATCACATACAGTATGTAGTCTAACAAAAAGCATAATAGACTTGTCTAGTATTATTTTATTCTCAGTTACACTGTAAGATTGAGAAATACACTATGTTTTTATGATGCCTATTAATGATGTGCCATTGAAAAATAATCCACAGCCTTTCTATAAGAGTTTTGTATACATGACTGTCAGATTAGAATACATGCCAGAAGCACTATAAAACTGAGAAATATGCTCTTTTTATACTTTCTTTTTTTATTAAAATAGATTCAGTGCTTTGTTGCAATGTATTATAAATACAAAGGAGTTAGTACCGGCTTATGAAGTTAGTACACATAAAGAAGTTTTGTGATAGACAAATTAAGTTTGTGGTACCAATCTAAAGCAAAAGACGTGCTAGCTTGCAATGTTCTTATATAAAGATCACAACAGTTCACATGTGCAATTATTAGTTATAACTAGTGAGGCTAAACAAATGCAGAATCTCAGCTGAGCATTAAATAAAAACTAAATTGCTTGTAAACAGCATTTTTGCAAATTAGTGGGCTCTTCTCCATACCTTCCAACCAGAAGCTAGATGGCTGTTGTTCTAGTTTAATAAAGAACTGATTCACAACTTACTGAAAGCAAAAAATACAAAGAAAAAAATAAAAAAAAGCTCACTGCCTAGAATAATCTAACAACACCTCCACTACCACCCTAACCCCCTTCACACACAAACACACACACACACACACACACACACACACACACACACACACACACACACACACACGCACATGCACGCGCATGCACATGCACATGCGCACACACACACACACACACACACACACACACACACACACACACACACACACAGACACTCTCACAAAGAAACAAAATGCTTTCCTTTCAGTAGATCTTTTATTAGCTGCTAAAAATTTGTATCATTATGCAATGGCATCTTTGGCAAAGGTCCCTGCTGAAAAAGACCCTCAGTCCAGCCCACCCACACAATTAACAAACAAGCAAACAAATAAATACATTATAAATAACTACTTTTATGAACTTTGCATGTGCAGTGTTGGACTGTCTTGGAATCTACAGGCAATTTGTAAGAACTGTTATGTGTTTCACAACATTCATTCACTCATTTCTTATTGGCCAGATCTATATTCCAGCACTCCATAGAAAAGTAAAGTCACATAACTATATCTGTAGTATGGGGCAGCAGCTATACTGAAAAAGCATTATGCTTAATCTAGAAATAAAATATTGATGAGACATGAGTCTTTTTTCTCACTAAACAAAATAGCACCTCCTCTTAACCACAAAAATCTCACAATCTTATAACCGTTGTCAACACTTTTGACAAACTACTGCCCTCCTTTAGTAGGGATTTAAACCTACCAGATCTGGTTCTTACACTCATGGCATCTTTAGGTACTATATACCTATAGTTGTCCCCATATTCGTCAAATCTGTCTACCATACTGCAGTATTTCCCATATCTCACTGTTTTTAGAGACATCCCCAAGGCTAACTTCCTATTACTAGCTTCTGAGTTAATGAAATATAAAAGCTCCCTAGTACAACAGCACCATATAGATAATATAACGGTTATAGCACTGATTTATATTCCCATCTAAACTTCTGTGTTAAAGCTACTGACCAGATTCATCACAAATACAATGTCAAATTCAGAAACAAGCCCATTTGGTGGAACCTCTGTAGCAATAAAATGTACATCAAAAGATAAAACTCTTTTTCCTAAGAAGTAGACTCAAGTCATCTCCCTCCAAAAGTGACATCAAGAGGATATAAAGAAATAAGGCAAAAGATGATTCCTGGAAGTTAGACTCTCCGAAGAGCATACTAATTCAGTATGCAGATGAGTCAACTATCATCTCATCCTCCAATGATTTCACCAACCTCCAGAAAATAACCCAAAATGCATTCTCCTCTATAGAAAATTGTCTGAATGACTCTCATTTAATGCTTAACCCAAAGAAAACTAAACTGTTATTATTCTCATCAAAGCCTCCAACTACAGAATTCAAAATTCTCTCCCATAAAAAACAGTAATCGAACAGGTACAATACGCAAAACTACTAGGAATTACTATCAACAACAAACTCCTTTGAACAACATATATTGAACACTATAAAAAAGACCCATTTCAAACTAGGCAGATTATACAGACACAAACTATACCTTAATAATCAAACTAGGAACAAACTAGCAAACACTTTGCTTATTCCATCCCTTTTGTACTGCAGCCCCATTTTCACCCACCTCCACACATCACTTAGTAGTAAGCTACAACAACGTTACTATAAAATAGCAAAATTTGCATCAAACTTATCTAATCGCTCACACCACTGTACTGCTCTTGCAAACCTATCCTGACTAGAATTCCACCACTACCTCCAATTTACTCAACTCTCTATGGCCCATAAATTAATTTTTCAACCCGATAGCTGCCCTGCACTCCAAACCATCTTACACACATATACCCCAACTCGATATCTCCACTCTTCTGAGAAAACCCTATTAAGTGTAGCCAAACCCAACAAGAGAGCAGGACAATGCCTATACTCCTACAACATATCTAAATTATGGAATACCCTCCCCTCCACCATTACCCAACTAGACTCCCTAAAACCCTTTAAAGCTGCACTAAAAACCTACTTGTTACACAATCCAAGCTGTACATGCGATATACAATGTGAACCACCTTAACTACATAACCCATTAAACTAGAACCCTACCTTGTAATACCTCTCATTTCATTCTACTCTAGTTACTAAGACCTTATTATCTGTCTATCACAATGTACCTAATTTCTTGTATGTAGTTTTTAACTGTAATCTGAGTTTTGCAGATTAATGTATAACATCTACTGCAATTATATAATTTCTGCTATGTAGTTTCTAACTGTAATTTGAGGCTTGCAGATTAATATATAACATCTGCTGCAGTTATGTACTTTCTACAGTACTCATTTGTTTTGTTTTTGTCTTCTCTTTTAAAACTGTGGAGCCTGTCTCCCCAGATCTGTAATTAAACTGTATAGTTTTATTGTTTGTTAACTGTGGAGCTTTTCTCCCCAGGCCCCCACTGAAAATGGGTCCTGTGCTCAGTGGACTTTCTCAGTCAACAAATGCCAATAAATAAATAAATAGACATAAAATAAACTTTGCCACTACATTCAAAGATAACTATAAAGCCTTCTTTAACTACATCAGGAACATCAGAAATAATACCATGCACTGCAGTAAGTTGATATCAAATATCTTACACTCTGACTCAGAGGATATCACAAACGTACTGCCAAGAAAATTTAGCTCAGGCTTTTAATTTCTGTCCTCTCCATACTCCCCTCACAATATCCATTCAGCACCTCCTCCTGTGAATACTTCAGAACAGTTACTTAAAACCTTATCCAAAACCAAAAATACTAGTTCCATGGGTCAAGACAAGATACCAGACCTTTCCTTGCTAGCTTGAAACGCTTCCTTACAGACTCCCTTGTAAACTTATTTAACCTCAGCTTCTCCACTGGTTATGTACCCAAAGCTAGTAAAACGGCTCTTATGATCTGTCTCCACAATGGTGGCCCACCCATTAACTGTAGAAACTATGGACTGATTAGCCTTACCAGACTAATTTGTTAAGTAATGAAACATGTCATAATATTATTCATAAATTAGGATATTGATAGTTTCCAAACCTACAACCTGAACCAATTTGGCTTTGCAAAGGGCAGATCGAGCCTACTTAACCTGGTAGCATTTTTTGAAGTAGTCAGAGAGACACTGGACAAGGGCAAAAAAGTAGACCATCACAGACTCTGACAGTACTGCTAAGCTAATGCAGCTAAATATACATGCTTATGTAACTTGTTGGATAGCAAACTAGTTAACATACAGAACCCAGTCAGTCAGGGAAAAAAATATTAATTTGGCATCATCCTGGGCTACATACAGGCACAACTGCTAATTCAACATATATGCTGCTGACATCAAGGCAGTTCTCTCACTGAACAAGTTTGTTGATGACTACAAACTCATGTCTACCAACAACAGTCAAGATAAGACCCAAATCATTCAAGAAAGCCTTGCCCATAGAAATTTATGGTGTCAGGACCATGAACAAAAGCTTAAAGTAAAAAAAATGTAGTATTCTACTCCATGGAAAACAAGAACACCATTGCATCTACTGCATAAATTATACCTCTCTCTCAAGACTCCCAATGTGATTAGACACCTTGGCATGTTCATGAACAATGAATTCTCCTTCTACTGCTATATTTTTACTACTGTTAGAAAATCAATCTACATAACTCAACTAACAATTAAAGACATACACACTAGGTCAAGGGAAGTTAAACACCCGCTCTTCGCCTCCCTTATTAGTCCTGTATTACAATAGGGTCTATTTCACCCTGTCGAAGGCCGACAATATTGAAGCTGATATTGTCGGCACCAAAATGTCGAAAGCGAAAGTCATTGCGCGTGTAAATGGAAATCTCCATAAGGGGAGATTTCCATTTACAGCAATGTAGTGCGATCCCGGAGTTGGTATATTTAAGTAGTGGGGGTGGGGGGGTGCAGGGGGGGCTTCCCCCCTGCATAGAGCAATTTGTGTTGTGTTTGGGTGTTTTTTTGTTGTGTGTGTTCACTGTTCGGGGGTTTTGACATTTTTGTGTCGATTATTATGCTGTCGACAGTTTGAGTTTTCGACAGCGTAATATAAACACTTACATTATAATGTCCCCCTTTCACATGTACCTAAGCATACAGCCTAACTAGAAAAAACACATTTGCTCACCAAGAGATATATATATATATATATATATATATATATATATATATATATATATATATATATATATATATATATACACACATATATCAGTTATGAGCTCCCTAAGCTATACAAAACATCCAAAAGCTGTATTCTGTCTCATAACGACTATTGCGTGGTGAACTCTGCCTAGCCTACAAATCTGCAAATTATCTTATCTTGCAAGTCTGTAAAACTGGAAACACCACAAATACCCACTCTAAGGACCTTAATCTATATTGTAATATAATCACAACCTACTGGCAGTATAGATATCGACACCAAAGGATACATTAACTTTGGAATAATCTCCTACTATGTCAGTTAGAGCAGGTTCCTTGCTCTGTTTACATATAGTTTAGATATACAGATAGTTAACACTAAATTCACCCTAGGTCTGGCCGCTCAGTCCTTTATGGACAATGGAAGTGGTAAACTGCAGTGCCCAGGCTACCACCTGTCTTTTAGATTGGGTGTGTTGTATACATTTATGAACCTATGAACCTACTGATACACTGGTATTATTCCAATTTAATGTGATGAATAGAGCACTGATGGAATTGCCACAAGATGTCACACTACGTGCAGCCATACACTTACTTACGTTTTATAACAAACTGCATTAACTGTAAACATTTAGCACCGTAAAGTATGAAGTCTGCATTACAAAAATGCTCCCTTCATACAACATTATTCTTAGTGCAAACATTTTATCTATCCATCTAAGGTTATGAGTCACATCTGACTCCTAGACTGACCCTGTCAAAAGCCAATACTATCAACAGAGTTTACTAAGCAAGTAGGGAATGGAAGCAAATTACCCTTCCTTTTTTCCATATACATACATTACATGCATAATTTAGATTCTTCGATCTACCTACCAGATATGTCTTTGACAGATGGGAAAAAACCTGTACCAACACAGTGAGGACATGCAGACTCTGCACAGAAGGCATCCCAACTGAGATCAAGCAGAGGAACGTCTTGATATGAGGTGACAATATTACTCACTGTGCCACTATTGTAAATATTTAGCATGCCACACTGTATATCAAACATTTGTTGCACAGCAATAGAAAATATGAAAGCATTCAGTTGCTTGACCTTATCTGTAACATCACAAAAAAGAAAAGAAGACAGTCTCTGATGAGTTTAAGTTCCATGTTCAAAACATTTTTGTGTTTAAGTCTTTCATGTCATGGCATCCTAGGTATGCAAAGACTTGTGTAGCAGAGACCACATGGATCTGCCAGACCCAGAGGCATCTCTATTACAGATAGCACAGGTTGAAAACTACACAATATGTCGTCTGAATATTATACCTTAGCTGTGTTTATTCAATGTCTCAACCATGTACCAAAACACTAAACACAGGTCATTGCTATTTGAAATATCTGGCATGAGAATCCATCTCAGCAGGTGGAGGATATCCTAACAGCTGAAGTCATGACAGAATATCTTAACAGTTTGTTTTCTTTTACATCAGCCTGAATCAAATATGTGGGTGAGTATGAGCACACACTCACACGCACATGCGTGCACGTATTTCTAAAGTTTTAGATCTAATGAGCGCAGTCACAATAAGTTTTCCCCTAACAAGCTAGCTTAGGCCTCTCAGATTTGGCACAGCTTTTTAGGCAATGTTTTTCAAATTAGTATAGCATAGGAATGAAAGTTACAAAAACACATCCAGTAATTGAGCCTTACTTATTACATGAAAGGTAAAGGATATACTGGCATGCTGGCATGTACTGCAACATTTTGCATAATTCTAATGTATCATAACTTATTAATCATAATTGAAAGGAGTTTACAAAAAGCATTATTATGTAAGGATGGGTGTTGGCACACATATACATACAGACACACACACACACACACACACACACACACACACACACACACACACACACACACACACACACACACAGATCGATTCTTTTTAATATACACAATTATTGGTCGGGATTTTTTCCCAAAGCAACTGTGTAATGTAGCATTAAAATGGATGGGGTGTGGGAAGTAGCATATGTGGAAAAGAGGCATAATCTGGCAGCTCTGTGCATGCTATGTAAAGGTTCCACTATGAGTGACAAATTACAGCTCTCCAAGGAACCAACTCACTGAGCACAATTGTCCAAAAAAAGTTAATCTTTTGCTGTTTTTTTGGAAAGGGGATCAGGGGAAGTCCTCCGTGTACCCCTAAACATCGATATAGATAGATAGATAGATAGATAGATAGATAGATAGATAGATAGATAGATAGATAGATAGATACAGATATATAAAGATATACCAATGCCACAGTTGCACAAACAAGATGGAAGGATTTACTGATAATGCCTACATGGAAACTACTAGAGATAAAAACTCTGACCACCACAGCTAAAAGATAGTAAAGCACTTTAATAAAAAAAAAAAAAAAAACAACACAAAACAAAAAATGGTAAGTGCTTTCACTGGAAAAGCAGCTTCTTCCGACCATAAACTCTCAATGAGAACAAATTCATTCATAGGAGAGAAATAGACAATTATTGACTGAACTATCAGTCACATGATCAAACCACACTACACAAAATCCTTTTCAATGAAGTAAATGACGACCCTTGAGCACAGGTTTTAATAAGATATTATCATTTAAACCTGAGCTCCAGTTTGCTTGTAAAGACAATATCCAATGCAGTTCCATTCTCTCAGTTAAATTACATATATCACCACCACGTAAACTTTCAGGGACATTATCTTGTACAGTAAACTTAAAACTGTGATGTGCCCAGTGCTCAAAGACATGTTTAGTCAGAGCGTTAATTTCTTATTCCTAATACCACTATTGTGCTCTAGAATTCTGTCCCTTAATATACAGTTCATTTTCCCAACATAGACTGATTCACAACACATGCACCT
>NC_056743.1:722730728-722740728 GCF_019279795.1 Protopterus annectens | reverse complement strand
TGTGGGCCCTAAATTGATTTCCATCTTCCTCTTCTGGTTCTATCTTACTGTCAGCTTTGTTTTACATCTGTTCTGATGATATGAGCACATTTTCACCACTGCTTGGACTTTAGCTAGCTGGCTATATTACTGTTTATAGCTGTCTTGTTTTCAGTCCATGCCAGTCGAGCTACTTGTCAGTTTCCACTGTCATCATTCTTTGAGGCTGTGTTAGAGTGATCCAGGACCAACTAGTTGTTCCCGACAGCTTCAACATATGTGGCTGTTGCTTCTATCGTATAATTAGTCAACCTAACTGTAATTTTGCTTAGTGTAGCTGAATTATTATGGGAAAAGTACAGTTGTGTACACTTACCATAAATGTAGATGTTTGAGTGTATTCACTGTTGCAGTCATCACATTTGGGTTATCTGCTTGCAGTAGCCCTCAGTCGGCCTGATTAACAAAGTCTTGGGTCCTGCGTCGGTTGCTGTCTCATCTTCCAATGCGTCAGGTAGTCAGGGGTATAAAGCATGCAGCCAACACCATTACATCAGTTTTTCTTGTCCCAGATGTCAGGTGCCCCCAATAATGGGAAGCAATTATATATACATAAGGTTACACCTCCAACAAAAAAGCAAATACACCAAAAGCTTTAAACATAGTAAGCAAGAATAGAGGTATAGCCAATAGAAGTCAGGGGGCTGGAGGGAGGGTAACTAGAACTGCAACAGTGAATACACTCGAACATCTACATTTATGGCAAGTGTACACAACTGTACTATGTTCTCCGTGTTTCACTGTTGCAGTCATCACATTTGGATAGATTCCCAAAGCTAAGGATGGGAGGAGGTAATTAGATAGCATTAGGACCAGCTATAAGGCCCTGCAAGACTGAAGTGGCTAAGCCAGCTCTGGATTTAGAGAAAATTGGCAAATGGTAATGATTGGTGAAGGTATGTACAGAACTACATGTAGCAGCTTCTAGGATGTCCCTGGTAGGGACACCTCTGAGAAAGGTTGTAGAGGTAGATGCAGCCCTGGTTGAATGTGGTCTAATCCCCTGTGGGGTAGGTTTTCTATGGTGCTTATAGCAGAAATGAATGCAGTGGCCTATCCATTTAGAAATGGTTTGTTTTGAAATGGCCTTCCACTCTGCCCCTGCAGCAAATACAACCAGCAGATGTTCAGATTTCCTGAGAGGTTTAGTCCTGTCCAAATAAAATCTAAGTTGTCTGTGCACATCTAAGGAGTGCAGAATTCGCTCCCCCTTGTTCTGTGGATTAGAAAAGAAGGTTGGCAAATGAATGGACTGATTTAGGGCCACACTGGATACCACCTTGGGCATGAAGGAGGGATTGGTCCTGAGGGACAACCTGTCCACATGAAAAATGATGAAAGGCTACACTGCCATGAGGGCCTGTAATTCAGACACCCTTCTTGCTGAAGTGATGGCTAAAAGGAAGGCTGTTTTCCAAGAGAGGAATTTCAACTCTGCATTTGCAGCTGGCTCAAAAGGAGGTAGAGTGAGTTTTTCCAATACAAAATTAAGGTCCCAGCCTGGAATAGGGGCTTTCCTGGGTGGTCTTAAGTTTTTGGCCCCTCTGAGGAACTGTTTAGCAGTGGATGAGAGAAGAGGGGTGGGTCTGTGTTGTAATGAGCTGAAATGGCTGAGGCATGAATTTTGATGGAGGAAAAGGAAAGGCCCTTGTACAGCATCTCAGTTAAGTATTCAAGAATCTGAGGTAAATTGGGCGTTGCAGTGTCCATCCCCTGAGCTTGGTTCTAGCAACAGAATATTTTCCATTTTTCAGCATAGGATTTTCTAGTACTAGGCCTCCTTGCCTCCAGAATGACATCCAACACTTGCTTACTGAGGGATGGTAATGGAGAGATTAGGTAATTAGCCAGGCTGCCAGGTTCAGGGTTTGAAGCTGTGGGTGCAAAATCTGGGCCTCCTGCTGGGACAGCATGCAGGTGTCTGAGGCAGGTGCCATGGTGCTAGCAGTGACACACTGCTCAGAAGGGGGGTACCAGTGTTGGTGTGGCCAGTCTGGTGCAATCAGCATCGTCCTTGGTTTGTCCTGTTTGATCTTTAGTAGTACCTTGGAGAGGAGAGGCAGAGGGGGAAAGACATAAACTGATAGGTTTTTCCAGGTGAAGGACAGGGCATCCACTTTCAAAGCTTGTTTGGGGGGAGTCCTTGGGCAGAACTTTTCCAATTGGTGGTTCTGGGGGGAGTCAAACAGGTCTATATCTGGGCTCCCCAATTTGTTTCTCAACATGTTGAATATCTTTGGTTCCAGTTTCCACTCGTGTAGGTACATGAAGTTTCTGCTTAGGTCGTCTGCCAGTGTGTTTAGCTTTCCTGGCAGGAATTGAGCCTGTAGGTGTACTTGGTAGCTCAAGGCTGTTCATAGGTTCATAGGTTCATAGGTTCATACTAGGCTATCTGCCCGAGGGCATTTACAAGCCTAGCCCATCGTTTTGTGGCTTACGCCACCCCTTTAGTATGGGGAAAGCTGACCAGAGTGTGGTGTATTCCGAAATACTTGTAGAGAATAGTTTCACAGTACTACTGCGTTCTTCAGTTATTGAAAAGTATAGGTTCCACAGAGCCATGGCTAGTCTGCATAGAGGGTATAAATGGGTTCCCCCCTGCTTGTTTATGTACCACATAACAGTGGTGTTGTTCGTCTTTACCATTAATTGTCCTGGAAGAATGTGGTCCTTGCAGGCTGTCAGAGCATTCTGTACAGCTAACATTTCTTTTTATTGATGTGCAGGTGCATTTGACTTGAGTTCTATTTGCCCTGAATGCACTTCCCTGCCAAGTGAGCCCCCCATGCATAGTCTGATGCATCTGTTGTTGGGGTTTGGGCAGCAGGGGGTAGAGTGAATGGCAGTTCCTTGTTTTGGTGACAGGCGTCTGCCCACCAAAGGAACTTTATCTGTAGACAAGGAATGATAGGAACCATTGCTTCTAGATCCTGAGAATGTTGACACCATAGGCTTTTTAGATACCATTGTAGTTTCCTCATATGCAGTCTTGCATATGGAATTAGTAGAATGCAGGAGGCCATGAACCCCAGGGCTTGCAGTATTTTCCTTGCAGATAGCTGGGTCTTTGTGCCCAGTAGTTTGAAGTAGGCTGTCAAATGAACTTGTTTTTCTGGCGTGAGAAAAGCCATTTGGAAAGTTGTGTCCAAGCTTGCTCCCAGGAATACAATTTGTTGGCAGGGTACAAGATGTGATTTCTTTTTGTTTATGGTGTACCACAGAGAAGTTAGCAATTTCTGTATAAATGCCAGATGATTCAATAGTATGTCCTGGCTTTCTGCCTGAATTAGACAATCTTCCAGGTATGGATATATTTGGATATTTCTTTGCCTGCAAAATGCAATGATTGGAGCTAGGCACCTTGTGAATACCCTGGGAGCAGTAGATATGCCAAAGGGCACTGCAGAGAACTGATAGTGCATGTAGCCTACTTTGAAGCATACGTATCTTCTGCAGGATTCCCTTATTGGGATGCGCAGGTAGGCTTCCTTTAAGTCCAGTGTTGCCAACCAGGCATCCTTGCCTAGCATAGGAAGCAGCTGTTGCAGAGTTAATATCTTGAATTTTGAAATCACCAAAAAAGAGTTTAGGATAGAGAGGTCCAGTTTAGGATGCCAGGAGTTGTCTTTAGAAACCTTGTCCCTTTTCCTCTTCTGGAACAGGTTGAATAGCCCTGATGCTTAAGAGAGCGAGAATTTGCTTTTGAGCCTCTGCCCACTGATTTGGGGGAAGGTCTGGCCAACCGTTTGGGGTTGGTAAGGAGTGAAAGTGGAATCTGTATCCTTGGGAAACTATATTTAAAACCCATTTGTCCTGGGTAATGAGTTCCCAATTTTTTGCTTGCCGGGCAATCTCTCCCCCTAAGGGAACAGTTAGTTGTGCAGGGCTTGGAAGATTTAAAGTTAAGTCATTGAGACAGTTTACCATAGGGGGAGTCTTACCACTCCCTGCTTTGGAAGTGGGAGCCCCCCACTGCTTAGCCCTGTGAGTACCTTGGGACTAAAGCCTGGTGGTTCTGCTGGTTTGGGGTTTGGACTGAAAAGGCCTGGAAGAGACAGGAAAGGACCAATTTTTGGAGGGCAAATGCCTACTAAATCTGGGAGGCTGTACTTGCAGGAAATCTTTAACAGTTTGCATAGATTTAGCTTTTTACTCCATCTTTTTAAGTACTACTTCTGCTACGTTGCCAAACAGGCAGTCTTGGTTTAAGGGAGCATCCAGTAATTTAGCTTTAACATGATCTGGCAAAGATTGTTCCTTAAGCCAAGCATGCCTTCTAAGTACAGAACCAGTGACAGCAGCCCTGCAAGTTGCCTCTAGTGAATCAAAACCACATTGCAAAGTATGTTTTCCAACTTGTTCAGCAGAATGCATCAAATCCTGTAAATCTTATTTTCAGCACAGTCAGGAATCAACATCATTTTCTGTTTAAGCAATCCAATAATATGCTGCTGATACTTTAACATATGAAACTGGCAGTTTAAGGCCCTAATGGCTAAGGTTGCAGAAGTGTATACTTTCTTACTCCATCTATCCAGCACCCTGAAATCTCTACCAGAGGGGGTAGGATGTTTGGCAGTAGTAGCCTTAATGCCCTTGGGTCCCTATGAAATGGTCTCAGGATCACCAAAAGAGAAATCCTCTGGAGGGGAAGAAGAGGGAATAGAGTCCTCTGCATCAGAATCCTCATAGGTAGATAAAGGTAAATCCTGGTCATCAGAGGAAACAAAAATTTCATAATCCTGATCAGAAGAATCATAAGAAAACTCAGTCCTAGGTCTCTTAGAGGAGGAAAGTTGGCTTCCCCTGATTAAAGTAATAAGGTCTTCAGTCATTCTTATCATTTGTTTTTTAGGTATAGAGGCCTGACCATGCAGTCTGGGCATCGGTTTTCTAGGCATGGAACGAGTTTTAAGCCTTGAAGAAGAAGATGGCATCGGTTTAATATGCAAGTCAGTAGGCCTGAATACACCCTTAGAAGCCGGTGCTTGCACAGTGGCTCTGGACCCATCCAAGATAGAGACATCCGCAGGTTCCACAGTTGAAGCATCTCGTGGCATACCAGACTCTGAATGGGTCTCAGTAGAGGCCTGCGAATCTGAAGTAGCGGGTATCAGGGGCTGCAAAAGCATCTCACTGAGTACCGGCGAACTGGTGACTAGCTTAGGAGAAGCGTCATTGGCAGCTTTGGGCCTATGCGGTCTGTCTCTATCTTTATCTTTGCGTTTTTTTGGAATGTTGGTAGTTGGGTGGCTTACCAAAGCGATATCTGGATAGTTGAACCAAGTACCAAAATATTTAGAAGTGTAAATAAACCGATGACGAATAGTTCATTGTTTAAATAAGGTACAAAACTGACAGCGAGGTACGTCGTGGTCAGGGTCTAGGCAAGGAATGCAGTACAAATAAAAATCTTTATGAGGTATTTGCTTTCCACAAGAAATACAATAACTGACTTTTACTGACATCGGTTTAGAGCAAGAAAAAGATTCCCCAACGGGGTACTTAGCTTAGTTGAAGACATTGGTTCTGAAACTCGAAAATGAAAATTTCAGGAGTCAGCCGACTGGCACTTGCGAACTGCTTCTGCTTCAGGCACTGCACGGCAAGAAAGAATGATGTAATGGCATTGGCTGCATGCTTTATACCCCTGACTACCTGACATCATGGAAGATGAGACAGCAACCGACGCAAGACCCAAAACTTTGTTAATCAGGCTGACTGAGGGCTACTGCAAGCAGATAACCCAAATGTGATGACTGCAACAGTGAAACATGAAGAACATCTATCCTTTACTTTAGACCTCCTCAGTCTGTGTTTACCTGTTTTTAATGTCCTCAAGTTCTACAGATAACTTTGTTTATTTTCAGTATTTTATGTATGTGCTTTTATTTATGAATTTTGTTTTTGCGTATGCTTTTATTTACAATTTTCATAATGTACAGATTTCTCTTTTTCATTATGTGATTCTTATGTTAGTATTGTGAAGTGCTTATGTTCAAGCACTCTGTTAAACCTGAACTTGAACTTCATCACTATCAGGTTAGTCGGTCCTGTTAAAAAAGCCTCTGCTATTTAATGTCCCAGTGCAAGTTTACTGGGCATGTCTGCATACCAGTAGTAATGACTCACACATTTTCTACACAATACTTTTCCAAACTATTGACCTGAGCAACTACTTCACAAGGAGATGTGATCATGGAACCAGATGACCATTCCTTATCTATGATCTAAAATCTAAATTAAAGCATGGGGATAGGATCTGGAAAAAAAGATGGAAAAACAAAAATTTGTACTACTCATTTAGAATAACTGTATGTAAAATGTCTTTGCTACAGTGAATTGAGATAAGCCATATCCCAGTACTTTAAGTACCAACAACAGGAAACACTTGGCTAGTTTAAATTAGTTTGGGAAAGAATTAAAACAGTTCAAAGACAAATCCAGTAGTTCTTCTATGTCTCATACCCCCAAAAGGATTACCCAAGCCATCTCAGTGTGGCACTGCTAATGCTTTAGATAAGTGCTTTTTAAGAAGTTCTTTCTTACATTTCGTTGCCTACTGCGATCACTGAGTCTACATTTATACTCTTTATTTTTTATGTATCGTCTATTCCTGCTGTCTGCCAGCCCACAGTTCACAATCTTCTGTCTTCAAAATATTGAGTGTTACCTGCCATAGTGTGGAACAAATGAGCAAAATGTGGAACATTTACAAACATCTTCAAATACGGAGCACACAACATGGCAAAAAACTGTTACTTCAAACATGCAAAAAGTTCCTTTGATTAAGTAATAGGAATACAAATAATGTCACCTGTTGGTCTATGGGTATAATTCTGTTTTAGTCTGACAGTTTGTGTAAAGGATTAAGGTTCTGAGCAGCTAATAAGCTTATTTGTGTATTGCAGGGTACAGAGATTGATTCCTTCAACATACTATGTGATTCTAAGGATGTCAGTTAACCTGACAGTGCTCCTGGGTTACCACTGCAAGAAAAATCTATGTCTAGTATGCTTACCTAGTCAACAAATAAATAAAAATAAAAGTTCAATGTTATTTATGTTGGATGTTTCTTAAAATCTTAAAAATGAATGTGTGATAAAACCTTTCAATGTGAAAGAGAGTGGATCCCCCACTCCTACCATGTGTTGAAAGCCATTCACAGAAGGCCATCATCCAGACAGCCATCAGGGTTTTTTGCTAAATTAGACCTCCCCACCCACCCACAGTGGCTGATGTGTACACTTGGAGATGTGAGAGACTGCAATGCCTTCCCTTGTGCGCCTATACATTTTTGTCCATACACCGCACCTTGAAGGCTACATGTGGAGGTGGCTTGGTAGTCTTTAGCACAAGTTCTGGCCCATACACTGCATGCTTTTTGGCCATTCACTTCCATCCTTCTAGCCCAGCAACTCCAGAGCCTAAGCCTATAATCAGTTCTCTAATCATCTGGGTTGTAGACAATGTTTCATCCCTGTATACCACGAAGCCATCCGCTCTAATCTATCATCCTCTCCCAAAATGCCACAGCTACATCTGCACTTCCTCTTCAGTCACATTTCTGGCAGATGAGTTTACAATCTTCTTACTCTTCCTGAAAAAGGCTGAAGTCCAGATGATATTTTCTCATAACAGTTGTCACCTTCCCTGCCAAATTACTTAATATCTTAAATTTCTCTCTCTCTCTCTCTCTCTCTCTCTCTCTCTCGTCATTTTTGGAGTCTATAAACATTTTAAACTTCCAAATGCAAATTTCTGTCTGAAGCCCATTTCCTATTTGCCAGCTATTATTGATCTTATTAATTCAGTTTGTTAATAGCTTCTAGAGTTATAGGGAATACTGTGGCATTGCCTACATGGATTCCACTCAGAACATAGTATTGTTCATCTGATTTGTGCTGATCTGTGTCATACACAGATTTTTTTCAGATCCACACTTTGTTTCATTACACAAAAATATTCAATTAATGCCCAAAACATTTCTGGAAGTTTAGCATAGATAAATGAGGATACAAAGTTCATTAAGTAGTACAAGGTTTGATTCTGTCAGTCTCAATCTCTGCACTGTGACCCTGAACAAATCACTTAACCAGACGGTGCACCTACATGAAGAGAGAAACTTGAGCCTAGTGACTTATTGAGTTAACAAATAAATACAAGGAAAAGCAAATAGATTTCTGCTTTCTCTGGCTAAGCTATGGTTGCACTTCTGGAATTTATGGAGGAAGTGAAATGTAAAAATGTTAGTTTATTATTTTGTGTGTCCCTGGCTAATTTTGTTTCAAAATAATTGTTTCAGTATTACAGAAGTATTTTAATTTTTTAATGTAAGCTTAGATAAATCTATGGTTGTAGTCTTCTGATTTCTTTAGAAGAGAAAATAATTTATAGCATTCCTATTTCACTTGTATTAGAATTTGTTTTGTTACTTGCCCAATGAGTATCATAGTTAATCCATTACAATTATGCTCCCTTCATTATTCTTGCAAACATTTTATAAATCTGGGATACTAACAGTTTTGTGGTTTTGTTTTTTATATGGTACCACTGCGATATTTCTCTTTTATCACTTACCATTACATGTTATTCAGCAGCATCACAATGTATGAATGTTTTGCTGGCTCTAATGCAGTATTATTAATACTGGTGCTATGATGTCTAAAGCATTGCAGTATGTAGACATTTTAACATGTTAAGTCAAGCAATTCCCAAAGAAAATGTTCAGAAGTTATTTGTAGTACTTAGAGCATGTTGATTATAATCCAAAACTGACAATAATGTAAGCTTGTTATGCAACTTTGGAATATATGAACCTATCTACGTTATAGTGTAGATTATATGTCAGAAACGTATTACTGAGGGTGATGCTGCCACACAGACAGCAACCAAGACAGAACTGTACTGAAAAAACCTTGTGAAAACTTTGTAAGCTATAATACCCTTCACTCTGCTAAATGCACACAACAAAATATGGCACAGAGAAGCATTAACAGCTTTTAAAGCAGTTAGATTATAAGAGGTCCACTTGACATTTGGCTGCCATCTCTGTGGCACAAGTGTGTTAAAGCTTTAAAGCTGCAAAACACTTCCCACTGATACACTTCTTTTTTTTTCTGTTCAGAGCTGCAGTCTGATTTTTATAAATACTCCCTCTCCCTTTTCTTTTTCCTCTCTCGTAACTCACCCTATTTCACCTCTTACTGTTCTACTCTCCTCCTCTAATTCTTCCTGCCTCTCGCCTCATGAAACTATGAGTGCCTATATACCTGTAGACCAAACTATACTTATATACTCCAAAATGGCTATGTTTTAATTTCTTTCAATGCTTTGTTGCATTACCTGGCTCAAAGATTATTATTCTATCTTCTAGATTACTGTGTTTTAGTAGTTTTGAAAATTATATTGTACTTGTTATTTACATTACCTTGCTCTAAGGTTATTATTCTGTCTTCTGTATTACTGTGTTTTAATAGTTTTGAAAATTATATTGTACTTGTTAAATTTGTTGACTTTGTAATAATTGTATATGGAGCTTTTTTCCCCCCGGGCCTCCATTGAAAATGGGCTCATTTTCAGCCCAATGGACTTTGCCGGTTAACAAACTGAAAATAAATAAATAAAAAATGTCTTGGCTGAATAGAGAAAAGATGGATTGTAAATACAGTTGCTCATTCACATAGGGCTTAAATGAGTTTTATTATGCATACATGAATGGGCATTAACTAATGCGCTATGAGATATATTCTAATTATTGCCATTCTATTTTTCCTAATTTAAATAAAGAGAATTTGATTTGTATGTGCTTTAACAGTTTATGACAGTTTGATGCTTTGCTTACTATATGATATACATGTAGGCAATGAATATGTGTTTCTATGAAGTATGCTAAACATTAAAGCCCTGGCGGTGGACCTAGAAGAATTTGTTTTCTTTATTTGGAATATATTTCCTTATC
>NC_056743.1:722690728-722725728 GCF_019279795.1 Protopterus annectens | reverse complement strand
TCTCTTTCTCATATACAGACATTCTCTCTGTTTCCTTCCACCCCGCTGCCCAGATCCTGCCCCAGTTCATCTTTAACTTCTTGTCTATTGCTTTAGTCATAGTCTATTATGGTTCATAGGTTCATAGGTGTGTACCAGGCTAATGGCCCTGGAGCCTTTACAAATCTAGTCCATAGGACTACCCTGGCATCATGTCACCTGACTTTAGTTCCCAGTGTTTCTGTCGAGTAGAGCCACTGGAGTGATCCCCGGGGTGAATTTTCTTTTTCCCATCCACTCATCAAGATTCCTCTTGAAGAGGGCCAGTGAGGTGCTCCGTTTGACATGTATGGGAAGTCTATTCCATAGCATGGGCAGTCTCTGGGTTTTGAACCTGTCCCTCCAGCACATTCTTCTGATTTTGGTAATGAGGTTGAGGTGTCTGGAGCATGTGGTGCGGAGGGGTTGAGGTTTTTTTAGATGTAGCATTTCTAATAGAGCTGGGTCAGACATGGCTTTGTAAATCAAGCAGAGATTGCCTCTAAGTAGGCGATATGAGACAGAGAATAGTTGGTGTTTTTTGAGTCTGTTCATATAGGACAAGTGTTTAAGGCCTAGGATACTCTTTGTGAGGTACTTTTGCGGCCTCTCCAGTTGTTGCAGGTGTCTAATGAGGTACATGCCAAATGGGGCATTGTACTCGATGAATGGCCTAATGAGGGAAGAGTAGAGGGAGACAATGACCTCTTTCTTCCTGAATGCAAAACCCTTAGTAAGGAGATGTGCCACATAGAAGGACTTTCTGACCACAGTGAGAGAGAGGTCGCTGTCAACCTGTGTTCCCAGATCTCTTATAATGCCTTCAGTGTTCAGTGGACTACCACATAGGAACTGGGTTTTCCCAAAGGGAATGACGACACATTTTTGACATTGAGCTTAAGGCCATGGTTCTGTCACCAGTCGTTGGTCACAGTGAGGCCTTTCTGTACGATGTCAATATCATTTGGGGAGTTAATAATGGCCCCCAACTTGCAATCATCTGCGAACTTTGTCAGCCGGGGTCCCTTTGTGTTGGCTTGGACTTCTGAGGAGTAGATACCAAACAGGAGAGGACCCAGGACCAATCCCTGTGGGACTCCACTCGTGACTGGTCGGCAGTCTGACTTGGAGTCAACTACTTTCACACTGTGGGTTCTATCTGTGAGCCAATTTGCAACCTATCTAGGGATATAGGGGTCGATGCCTAGCTTAGTGAGTTTTTCTGTGATTCCTGAGTGGGGAATGGTATCAAAGGCCTTGGCAAGATCCTTCATCCACAGCTCTGGTGACTGACTCAAAGAAGTCGGCCAAGTTGAACAGGCATGATCTACCCTTCATAAAACCAAACTGTGTGGGATCCAGAGTTTGGAGATTCCCTGTATCTTTGTTTATTAGGTCCATGATGATGCATTCCACTGCTTTGCATATCAGATTTGTCAGGCTAATGGGGCAATAGTTCCCAGGGTCTGTAGTTGCTCCTCCGTTGTGGAGAGGGATGACTATAGCAGTGTGCCATTCGGTAGGGACAAAGCCTGAGGTGAGGCTGTGATTGAACAGGGCACACAGGTGAGGTGCCAGTTCACTGTAGTTCATGTAGAACACAGCCAGTGATATTTTCAGGTCCCATAGAAGCTGTATTCTTGGCCTTGGACAGTGCTGTTTTAACCTGTGCAGCAGTAATACTGGGTGCCTGGCACTCCACTGGTGTTGTGATTGGTCCTTTGGGGGGATAAACTTGGCACTGAATCTGATGGCCAATATATTGGCAATATCTGTTGGCTTGGTATAAGAGGTACCATTGTGCAGTAGCTCAGAGCAAATCTGGGTATTGCTGTGGAGATTCTTTACATAACTATAGAAGGCCTTGTGGTTGTCTTTACTGTCTGCTGCAATTCTGTTTTCATAGCTAACTTTAGAGGATTTGATGAGGGATCTCAACTTTTTGTTTTAGCTGATAAGGGAGTTTTTCCAGTCTTGGGACTTCACCTTATTCTGCATCAGTTTCCTCCTTCTGTTGTACAGTTTGTTAAAGGCAGGGGACCACCAGATCGCCTTCCTTTTTCAGAGGAGAGTGTCTTGGTTCTATTAAGTATGGTGAGAGCCATAGATTCATGTTCATACAGTGGACTGGTGTATGATTTGGCAGTTATGCAACTATTCTCCATTTGCATGGGTGCCGTGAATTAGCCACCTCTTTTTTTAAAAGCCCAAAGTTAGGTTTGGAGACGTTTTTCATGGTGGTTATCTTTATGGGGGGGGGGGGGGTTTCAAGGTGATTAGTTTGTGGTCGGATCTAACCAGGGAGCAGTTGACTATTGGTGCAGAGCAACGGTCATGTTAGTAATGACCAGGTCAAGGATGTTGCTACCTCTAGTGGGGGTAAGAATGAGCTGGTCCAGGGCACTGGAATTAATGAATTCCAGGAAACATTTGGCAAGTGTATTGGTACTTGAGTAGTTTTCCCAGTTAATGGAGGGGTAGTTGAAGTTGCCCAGTATGAGAGTGTTAGGTTGGATCCTAATATTCTCCAGGGTGCTTAGTAACGTGGAGTGTGAGTCTTGGGACATGGTTGGGGACCTATAACAGGCTTGGAGCTTTGGTTCAAGTTCTGGGGCCGAAAGGTCTGGAATGAGTTATAGCCTGCTAGTGCAGGGGTGCTTTCTGCTGCCTTGAACCAGGTCTCTGTTACAGCACAAATGTCGATGTTCGCCATTTTAAGGAGCTCTTCGAGCAAGTGCATTTTGAGAATTAGACTTCTAGCATTGAGCAGCATGACCCTCAGATTGCATTTGTTTGTAGCTGTTACAGTGGTAATTTGGTCTTTGGAACACCACCTAGAAAAGGCACTATAGGGGTGGCAAGAGCCTTGGCCAGTATCCAGAAGGCCAGGGGTTACAGATGCTGGCCATGTCTGACAAAGCATCGAGGTCTGTCAATCATGTCATCCCAGGCAGACAGATACTGGATCCCCTTAGAATGACACCAGAAACTTAGCCAATTGTTGAAATCAATCATTTTCTGCTTGTACTGTGGTATCATTCTGGGTGATGGTAGGATGCTGATCAGGGCTAGGATCATACCCACCTGTGCTACATAATCCGAGAGCTCCTCCATGTCTCTTTTCATGTAGTCCAGGGAGGTGCGTCTCAGCTCAGTCACACCCGCATGTACAATGACAGAATCATATTTGTACCTGTTGTTGAGGGACCTGAGTGCGTGCATTATGTGGTGGATCCTGGCACCTGACAGGCAGCTGACTGTTACTTTCTCCTTATTCATTCTAGTTAGTGGGACATCAGTGTGCCTCACTATCAAGTCACCTATGACTAGTGTGCTGAGCATGCTGCTTTGCCTTAGGGGGCTTTGGTTGAGTGACACATTGTTTAGAAGAGTTATGTGTCTCGTGATTAGTGTTGTGTTGTGGTGGTCAAGTGCATTTCTGCCTTGGAGGTCTCTGCTGTTTGGGTAGATTTTTGTTGAGAGCCTCCGTGAAGGTGGGTCTGTGGTTTGTGTTTTTATATGAAGGCAGTGTTGGTGTGTGTTCTGGAGGGCTATGTCTTCCATGTGGTGTGGTGCAAGTGTTGACCTTCTCCACTTGATCAGCTTTTCCGGTCTTAGCTGGAGAGTGTGTGGCTTCCAATTTGGATATATAAGTGCATCTCTCACAAGTCTGAGAGTTGGGAGGTAAGAGGAGAGGGTTGTTGGTGTACATGAGGCAGTTGTACCTTGCCTCAGGATGTCCAAGTTCACCAGGTTAATAGGAGAAAGCACAGGGAACTGACCTTTAGACATGCCTGGAGGGGTGGGCATTAATAATTACTGGAGTTGTTTCCTTGTAGAATGTTTAGTGCTGGCAGCACTTTTGTGTTCTACAATAATTGCTACAAAAAGTCTGGTATGGTAAAATGCTAGACTAACAAGCTAGTAAAAGTGCAGGAGAAGAGAGAACTAGCAGATCTAAGGGAAAAATTGAAGAGCAAACTTTGGCACCTCTCAAAATCTTACAAACAGTCCTGGATACAGTAAATCTGTTCTGGACTAGACTAGTTACAGGAAAGATGGGAAACAAGTGCAAATGTGAGCTTTTAAACCAGAAAGTTGAAAGAGATGGAAAAACTGCCCAAACAGCCAATAAACCACAAACTCTGGGCCAGAAACCAATCCTCTTGTGGTAGATAGGCTACCTAGTGTTTACCACTCCCACTGATAAGCTAGAAGGCTTCCCACCAACACAGAAAGGCTTGGGGAGCTCAGAAGCTTACATACAGTCCTGGATACAGCAAATCTGTATCTGGACTAGACTAGTTACAGGAAAGGTGGGAAAAGCACTCACGTGGGCTTTTAGACCAGAAAGTCGAAGGAGCGGTCTGCCTGAGATGACATGATGGACAGACTACGATACTTTGCCAGAGATGGCCTGCATCTGTCACCCTTGGGATTCCAGATACTGGCTAAGGCTCTTGACACCCCAGTAGTGCCTTTTTTAGGCAAGTTTCAAATGACAAACTCACCACCGTAACAGGTACAAGCAAGCAAAATCTGAGATTAATGCTGCTCAGTGCTAGAAGTCTAAACCTCAAAAAGCACTCACTCGAGGCACTCCTTAAAATGGAGAACATCAACATCTGTGCAGTGACAGAGACCTGGTTCAAGGCTCCAGAGTGCACCCCTGCATTACCAGGCTATAATTCATAACACACCTTTCAGCCACCTAACCTTGACCGAAACATTAAATCCGGAGGCGTGTCCATATTCATTAATGATATCCACACCTCCATGCTATTTGCTCAGCACAATGCATCCAAGATTATCCAACTGCAACTAACTCTGGGCAAGAACGCAATCCAAACTGTAGCTTGCTACAGATCCCCCACCATGCCCCAGGATTCGCACTCCTCTTTTCTTGATACACTGGAAAATATTAGGATACAACCTAACACCCTAATAATGAGCAATTTCAACTACCCCACCATTAACTGGGAAAACTACTCATGTGTCAACTCTTTTACTCAACGTTTTCTGGAATTCATAAATTCCAATGCCTTGGATCAACTTATCCACTCCCCCACAAGGGGCAGTAATATCCTAGACCTGGTCATTACCAACATGGGCAACCGGTGTTCCACACCAGAGGTCAATTCCTTGTTGGTCAGATCTGACCACAAGCTAATCACCCTAGACATCCACCTTCCACCCCCATTAGGGAAACTACCTTAAAACATGTTTACAAAGCCAACTTCATGCTTCTTAAGACAGAAGTGGCAAACATCATTACACCCATGCAGATGGACAATAGAGGAACAACTGCTGAATCCTACACAAATGCACTTTATAAGCACTTACACAAGTGCATGGAGTGTGCAATCCCTAACAGAACCAAGATGCTATCCACCAAAACAAGGAAGCCAATATGGGGGTCCCCTGCCATAAACAAACTCTACAACAGAAGAAAGAAACTGTTGCAAAAAAGCGTAAAGTCCCATGACTGGTGGAACTCCCTGGTCAGTCTCGGTAAAAATCTGAGATCCCTCATAAAATCCTCCAAAGCTAGTTATGAAAACAAAATCGCCACTGATTCTAAAGACAACCACAAAGCATTCTATAGCTATGCCAAGAATCTCAATGGCAACACAAAGATCTGCTCTGAGTTACAGCACAATGGCACTAAATATACAGAACCAACTGATATTGCCAACATCCTGGCAGATAGGTTCAGTGCTAACTTTACCCCCTCTCACCCCCTAAAGGGCCCATCTCTATACCAGAAGAATGCAAAGTTCCTGTAATCATGGCTGCACAGTTAAAAACCACACTCTCCAAAGCCAAGAACACAGCATCCATTGTACCTGACAACATCCCAGGCTGCATTCTACATGAACTACAGAACAAACTGGCACCCCACCTAAGTACCATGTTCAATCATAGCCTCACCTCAGGCTTTGTGCCCACTGAATGGTGCACAGCAACAGTTATCCTACTCCACAAAGGGGGAGCCACCATGGACCCCGGCAACTACCACCCCATTAGCCTGATGAGCCTGGTCTGCAAGGCAATGGAATGTATCATTATGGAACTTATAAACAATGACATTGCTAATCTCCAAACTCTGGACCCCACCCAGTTAAGGTTTGTAAAAGGCAGATCATGTCTCCTAAACTTGATAGACTTCTTTGAAGCGGTCGCCAAAGCCGTAGATGAGGGTAAGGTGGTTTACACAGCCTATCTGGATCTTGCCAAGGCTTTTGACACCATCCCCCACTTTGGAATTATAGATAAACTCACTAAACTAGGTATAAATTTCTATGTCACAAGATGGGTTGCCTGATGGCTCACTGACAGAACCCACACTGTGAAAGTAGACTCCAAATCCGACTTCAGACCAGTGACAAGTGGAGTACCACAGTGTTCAGTTTGGGGTCCTCTCCTGTTTGGTATCTACTTCTCAGAAGTACAGGCTAGCACAGAAGGTCTTTAGCTAATGAAGTTCGCAGATGACTGCAAACTTGGAGCCATAATCAAAACTCCTAACAATGTGGACATCCTACAAAAGGGCCTCACTGAGACAGATGCCTGGTGTCAAAGCCATGGCCTCATGCTCAAGGTCAAAAAGTGCATTGTCATCCCTTTTGGTAAAAACTCTGTACCCATGAACTACCACATAGGAAGTAGTCTACTTAACACCAAAAGTGTGATAAGAGACCTTGGGACACAGGTGGACAGTATTCTCTCCTTTGATAATCACATTGCCACAGTAGTTAGAAAATCCTTCTACGTGACATACCTCATCACAAAAGGTTTCTCATCCAGGAAAAAAAAAGTCATTGTTTCCCTCTACTCATACTCATTAGACCCATTATAGAGTACAATGCCCCTTTTGGTATGTACTTCACAAGACATCTACAACAACTAGAAAGGCCGCAGAAATACCTCACAAAGAAGATTACCGGCCTCAAACAGATGCCCTACGCAGAGCATCTCGAAAAACTCTGGCTTTACTCCGTCACATATCGCCTACTCAGAGGTGATCTCTGCCTAACATATAAAGCTATGTCAAACCCAGAGCTGTTGGACATGCTTCACTTAAAGAAATCCCAATCCCTCCGAGCTACATGCTCTAGGGACCTAAACCTTGTCACCACAATAAACAGAGCATGCAGAAGGGATAGATTCCTGTCCCAGAGATTTCCCATACTCTGGAACAAACTACTTATCTATATCAAACAAAGCTCCTCATTAGCACTCTTCAAGAAAAATCTTGATGATTGGATAGGAGATAGGAAATTCACCCTGGGGATTATTTCTGTGGCTCTGTTCAACAGGGGCACAGGAAAATAATTTTCTTGGGTGGCGAAAGCCAGGGTACCTTTTTGGTTAGGCTTATATAGGCCCTAGAGCCATTACCCTAGTACCTACCTATGAACATTCTCATCAATAAGCAAGCAGACACTGTAAATTAGCAACTAAGTTCTAATACAAAAACTGATAATGGTTCAAGACCCAGAAAAGATTTTACAGATCCTAATTAGTCACAGTCTGACTGAAATGGTGCTTATTCAATACCAGAGTGTGCCCTACTCGTGGCATGAGTTACTCTTCACTCAACTTATAAATTCCACTTCACCTTCAAAGCATTGTGCAGACTTCCAGGTGATACAGTGTCAGACATCTTAGATAACGGATTCAAACAACCAGAACTATGAATGAGAGGTGCCACATTCCACAGCTTTGGAGGTATGTTTAGCTAATCTGAGCAATTGGTGTAACTGAAGGCAAATGTGTTAAAAGCATTAAAATGCCTTTGAAAAAGCAATATGTTGGGTTTTGAAATGCACTTTAGAGTATTATAAAGAGTTTCTGTTAAATCCTGCCATTGAATGTAATTAAGTTTAACAATGAGTCAACAGTATAACACAGAAGCACCCCCGCTGTGCATCACGGCTAGTTAGAAGCACTAGTCAGCAGTTGATATTCTCTTGGCACCTTGCTAAACACGTTTTAGTGCACTAAAGAACAATTAAGTTAAATCGAGACAGACCATAGCCTTTAGGTACCATTATTCATACGTTATGACAATGACTCAACCACATTTCTGTATTAGATTAGCTGCCAAAATCCACACTCAATCCAGTTGTTTGTTCAGTAAAGCTATATGACCTTTCTGTAAGCGGCTGCTACATCAGTTTTCCAAACACAGTGGTCAGGCTTATAGGTTTTGTACTTTCCAGACTCCACCTTTAAGCCTCTCACCCCCCCCCCCCCTCCAAAAAAAGGCAGTAGAAGATAACCTATCCTCCAATTATCTGGTACTATATCTAATTTAATGAGCAAGCTGCTTAGCAAGATATAAAACACACACACCTCTTTAAGCACACAAGGTGGTAAACTATCTGAAATACAAATGAGGTCCTGCATTTCGACCCATCCACTTTATTTCTTCTTAGTGGTTAACTTATCCAGACTCTGGTGTGTTGTTTTTACATCTGAAGAATGAGACAAACTTTTTTTGTCTCTTCCAGCTACAGATTCTCATGTTTTTATTGTTACAATATCCACTATAGATTTTCTTCCCAGATCTGATTGCTTTCCATCGTCTTGGTAGGATTCCTTAACATCTGACCTCTTCCCATTTTTTCATAACTAGCCTTCTTAACAATGATAGTACCAATTATTTTCTCGGTGTCCTTCACTCTGATATATTTTGTCATAGTAGCCTTCAGTTCACATTTTATTTACATAGTCTCTCCAAGTAATGCATTTGTTTCCCAACATTACAATATTTCACAGAGTTTTATTTAAAGATTGTTTTGGCCACCATTTTTATTTATTTATTTATTTATTTTTATTACATTGATTAACAGGAAAAGTGGGCTTATCCAAAGACCTTTGCAGCCACTAGCCCAGGCCAAATAAGCACAATAATGAAAATGCAAACTCACAGAAATTTGCAGTTATTAGGTTTCAAAATGTTGTGATGCTTGAGTTTAACAGTAGTTACAGTTCTTAAGGGAGAAGGATGATTTGATACAGCTGATTAAAAGCGCAAAGCAACTGTTAAGAGATGGGCAGGACATGCAAAAAGAAAAAAAAAATATGCAAACCTGTAATAATAGCATTGCAATGAAGCACTGTGTGGTGAGCAACTGCACCTCATTGTGTTTTTGCATGTGTAAGAACTTTTTTCCATATGTAGCATTCTAAAGCCCCATACTTTTGTCACAGTGTTGATATTCCTCATACTGTGCAGAATGCCATATTAAAATGCATCATTAGCTTGCGCTTGAGCCTCTCTCTCTCAGTCTAACCCCCTCTGTTACTATGAATTGCAGATCTATTTGTATTCTTTGATTCACTTAAGTTGTATCTCTATGTTAGATTCTTGAATTTTTTCCTAAATGACCAGGTCCTTAATAGACAGTTGTATATTTATTTGCCCCAAGATGTTTGTACACCATTCAGACAATCTTTAGCCTTACACATTTTACATACTGACTTATGTACTGATGGCTTTTCCTATTTCTCTACACAATAATTCACTGTCTTCCTACCATAATCAATTTCCTTGCCTCTTTCCATTCTCTCCCCTTCTAGATATCTCTCATTATAAATGTAAAACACGTCTTCTAAGTTATTTAAAATGAACTGCTCAAATACACCTAAGAATTAATAGTTAATTGTGTAATAACCAAGCTTAGATCTTAAGACTGTTTTGTTTATATCTATTTAGTTTCTACTTTCTCTTTTACTCTCTCAGTCCCAAATTCCTTCTTTATCTTCCTATCTCCTTTTATCTGCTGCACTTCTCCATAACTTACCTCATTTCTGCTAATCCAAATATTATTGATTTTTGCCCCAAGTTCTATCTCTTACAGGGTGTTATCCCAAAACTGAGCAACCCAGAAGGAATGAAGGAAAGAAAACTGAATGGAAGAAAATAAAAAAAAAAAGAAACAAAATAATAAAAAAGGAGGGAAAAAACACACAAGCAACACACTAAAATGATTACATTAGACACCTTTATGGGGTATGTCACATTCTGAAATTATTACATTAGATGACTTTAATTGGGTCTGTATTAGTTAAAGAAATTTACATTGCCTTCTTTATTGGCTTACTTACACATTTCTAATTTCATTCATGTGTTTAAAGGTGAGACATTTAATGTCTTTATACTGGACACATATTTTCGTCTTAAGGATAAACACCATTATTTACATAGTAGATTCCAGGCCATACACATGGAGAGTTACCATGCAGTGGCCAGATACAAAATAGTACTGTAGTGCTTAGATGATGAGTGCATGTACTGAAAACTTAATACTACTATGAAATATTGGGTGACGTAATGAAGGGTTCAGCTAGATAAAACAAACTGGTTAAAGCCACGATCAGATGAAAAAACGAACAGCTAAAAGCATTTTTGAAGGGGAGGCAAGCCCCCAGTAAACTTACACTCTGTTGTTACATAACTATAGAGAAACCCGAAATGCCCATAATATTTGCATATCTTCCAGAGTACTAATAGATACAGCACTACCAGTGATTCTCTGTGAGAAAGAGCATTAGATAAAATGCAACTCATGGAACTCTACTCACTGAGTTACAGTCTCATAAACTATGCATTTCAACCAAGGAGGAGGGAAGCCTGAGGATTTTCCTCTGATCTCTTGGGCAAAACTGGGCATAACTGTTTGCAATTATCTTACATTCTTTTACAGATTACAATGACACTGTCTTGTTATACACTGCTTTACTTTTGATGTGCATCATTTAATGACTGCTGCAGTATCCTTGGCTATATGGGTTATAACCTGCTAAGAATATAACAGCTGGCCAGCTTCTAAAGCTTAAGAAAACCTTCCATACGACCATGGAAGATGGCTCAAGAAGAAAAGGATTGGTTTAAGTGTCAAGCCCTTCAGAGCTTTCCTGCCTCTGAAGAGTGAGCTTCTTGTTGGCTTACTTTTAAGCAAGGAAAGAGTGTGTTCAGTCATTTTTTTAACAAGAGAATAGCTGTTTACTTTTGAGGAAAGATTGTTAAAACCAAGTTAAAACTTGATTTTCCTATCTAAAAGTTATGATAAATTCATTTTGGGGGATGGAGTAAGTATTTAAAGTACATATCATTGTATTTTTGGTGGAAATTGATGTTTTTAATACTTACACATTTCATCAATTACTTCTGCCAGGCTTCACAGGATTCAGGCATTTTTTTATTCAGCTTCACCAATGTACAGCCTACCATTTCTGGGTTTCTTCAGTCTTCAGGCCAAAAAAGAAAAAAAAATCCAAGCAGTCTTAGCCCATTCAGCAGGCTGCTAAATTGCATCAGCCATAGATGGGTGGCTCTACTGTAGCCATTTCTAGTTCCTCAGTCCATTCATCTTTTTTTTCCCTCTGGTTTAGTCCTTTCAGCTACCATGGACCAGAGGTCAAACATGTCCTCTTTGGCTGTTGAAGTGCCCTTTGTTAGCATGGGAGATCCACTGTTGTAAGTCTTAGAGGAAGGAACAATGAGTACCTCTCTAGTTAACTAAACTGTGATGCTTGTCAAAAGTTGATCTGCTTCTTTAGAAATTCCTGTCAAAAAGAAGCAAGACATTAAGACATTTCTCTTCACCTATCACAGTTACTTTGAACAGGAGTGATTTACTGGGCTTAGCAAAAGCATGGATGTGTTTAGGAGAAATGGCAATGGAGTTTTAACCAGATTATTTAATGAAATCTTGGAAAGTGAGAGGATGCCTGAGGAGTGGACAAGAAGTGGTTTGGTACCGATTTCTAAGAATAAGGGTGATGTGCACAGCTGTAGTAACTACAGAGGGATAAAACTGATCAGTCATGGCATGAAGTTATGGGAAAGGGAAGTGGAAGCTAGGTTAAGAAGGGAGGTGATGATTAGTGAGCAGCAGTTTGGTTTCATGCAGAGAATGAGTACTACAGATGCAATTTTGCTCTGACAGTTTTGATAGAGAAGTATTCCCATCAGTTTCCCCTGTCAGCCTGGTCGACATAGGCATACTGACACAGTATAGCAACTGCCTCGTTCACAGACAGTCCCCTTCTCCTAGCACATAATTCTTCTACTTGTGAGAGATGCATCTACATCAGTAAGCTGGAATTCATGCTCTGTCATACCACAGTCAGTACTCCTGACAAAGAGGAGATTGCTAGCACAAGCACCACACCACCCACATTACAGAGTCACACACCCAGCTATGCAAGGGTCCTCAACAAAAACTTACCTAAAGAATAGGGACCCCCAAAACACACTCACAAACATTCCATACACAACACCAATCACATCACACACAGTAGTCAACACACCAGTGTCTCACAAACACAGCCTATTAGGCAAAACAATAAACCAATGCAGCCCATAAGGCATAACAGTAAATCAAACATACTAGTCATTGGTGACTCAGTAGTGAGACACACTGATGTTCTGCTCACCAGGCTCAACAAGGAGATGGTTGTGGTCTGCTGTTTGTCAGACGCTAAAATCCGCCACATCATGCAGGCACTTAAGTCTTTCCACAACAGGTACAAGTATGACTCTGTCATTGTCCATTTTGGTGTGAATCACTTGAGACATACCTCTCTGGCCTATATTAAGAGAGACATGATTGAGCTCTCAGAGTATGTGCTCCAGGCAGGTATGACCCCAGCCCTAAGCAGCATCCTACCTTCACCAAATATGATATCACAATACCAACAAAAATGACTGACTTCATCAATTGGCTTAGTTTCTGGTGTCTTTCCAAGGGGATCCAGTATCTGTCTGACTGGGATGACATGGTTGACAGGTCTTGATGCTTTGCTAGAGATGGCCACAACCTGTCACCCCTGGGGTTCCAGATCTTGGCTAAGGCTCTTGCTTTCCCGATTGTGTCCTTTTTATGCTATGTTCCAAGACAAATCTTCCAACATAAAATATTTGTCAAAAAGCAAATTGAAGGTCATGCTGCTCAATGCTAGGAGCCTTAATCTGAAAATGGGGAGAAAGAATCGAGCAACGCCTCCATGGCTAGAGAACATGCAATAGCGGCAACATGTTAAAACACTAAAGTTTTAATTCTTCTTAAAATTAAAATGACTCCAAGACAAATCTAACAAAATGTAAAAAGTCCCAATGCTGAATAACATGATAAGTGCTTTCTGTAAACCTTCTTCAGATCATGGTGTGAACAGGGACTTGCTTCTTCATTAAAAAAGGATAACAGCCAATAAAAACAGAGTGATAAGACAACTCCCTTTTTCTTTCATTCATAATCTCTCAGCCAGACAGGTAATTCAGCTAGTGGCACACCTCTTAATTAGCCATTAGTTGGTCTCTTGCTTTCAGTACTGGTTTCAAGGGAATTACTGCATTCAATCCGGGAGGGGGGTCCAGCCGTAGATTGATTATCCAATTGACTTCACACAGTTCAGTTTTGTTAGAAATGTCCCCGTTTTATTCCTCCAAATATTATTTCAATAACTTTAAAAACAAAAGAATGAGTAGAAAAACTGTGTATATGTGAAGCAAAAGCATTATGCAGATCACCTTTACGTATGTCATTTCAGTGCCTCAAAACTCTCCTTTTCCTTGGTGCCAGCATGTCATATTTCATGGTCATTTTGTAGATGACTTTTTTAATGTGGGATGGAGGGGTGGAACAATTTATTCTGTTTTTGCAGTATTTAAATAGCACCAATACTTTTTTGAAGCTCACTGAGCAATGGTCACGCATTGCTGTAAGCTTTTTGGATGTTAATGTTATTCTTAGAATGGATAGTAAAATAGATACCACCTTGTATAGAAAGGACACCTGGAGGAACCATTACCTCCGTAAGAGTAGCATGCATCCGAGACACGTTACTAGTAATATTATGTGTAATGAGATTACTAGAATCACTGGAAGGAGTACCCAAGAGTCGGTTTTCCTGCAAGAGATCCAAGATCTGCAGAAACGTTTACAATTACGAGGATATTCCAACAAGGATACTGATTTTTCGCCCAATAAACCCATGAGAAATGAGGAAGTGGGTCTGAATTGCACAGAAACTATTATTTCTAAAGAAACATACACTAAGCCCGAATCAGTGAGATTGATGGTTACATTTAGTGCAGATAATTTGCAAGTAAAAAATGTCATAGGCAAATATTGGCCAATTCTTACCCAATATCCAAAGCTACGAGATATCGTAGGAGATAAACCATGCTTTGGTTATAAAAACAAAACAAATATTAAAAGACTTCGGTGCACTAAGGATGGATTTTCTAAGCCAATGCAAGTAGGACCTAAAGGAACTTTTCGATGTGGGAACTGGCTGGCATGTGATTATATAGAAAGTAGTAATTCTTTCAGGCATCCCAATTCTCATTTTGAATACATCTTTAATTGTAAAGCTACCTGCAACACCCAGAATGTTGTCTATTTAGCAACCTGCACAGTGTGTTCATCATTCTATGTTGGCAAAACCAACCAGGTTTTTAAAACGTGAGTTTTGAGGTACTTAAATGACATACGTAAAGGCAATCTGCATAATGCTCTTGCTTCACATGTACACAGTTTTTCTACTCATTCTTTTGTTTTTAAAGTTATTGAAAGAATATTTGGAGGAATGAAGCAGGGGGACATTTCTAACAAAACTGAACTGTGAGAAGTCAAATGGATAATCAATCTATGGGCGGATCGCCCCCCCCCCCCTGGACTGAATGCAGTAATTTCCTTGAAACCAGTACTGAAAGCCATGAGCTAATTAAGAGGTGTGACGCTAGCTGAATTACCTGATTGGCTGAGAGATTATGGATGAAAGAAAAAGGTAGTTGTCTTATCACTCTGTTATCCTTTTTTAATGAATAAGCGAGTCCCTGTTCACACCACGATCTGAAGAAGATTTACCGAAAGCGCTTATCATGTTATTCAGCATTGGGACTTTTTACATTTTGTTACATTTGTCTTGGAGTCGTTTTAATTTTAAGAAGAATTAAACCTTTAGTGGTTTAACGTGTTGCCACTATTGCATGTTATCTAGAGGTGTTGCTCGATATTTTCTCCTTGTTTTCTTTTACCTCCTACACCTTTAGTAGTGAGAGGTATACATTTATTTTCCTTAATCTGAAAATGCACTCACTGGGGCTCTCCTTACACTGGAAGATGCCGATGTCTGTGCAGTCACGGAAACTTGGTTCAGGGCTGCGGAGAGCACCCCTGCCTTACCAGGCTGTACCTCATTCCACACTTTCTGACCCCAAAATGAGGTTGGAAAGACCAAGGGTGGTGGAGTCTCTATCTTCATCAAAGACAGGCACACCACCAGACTGGTTTACTGGCATGATGCACTGAAATTACACCAGGTTCAAGTTAATGTTGGAAAGACACCCAGCCAAGTTATAGCAAGCTATCGACCCCCCTCCATGTCTCAGAACACCCACTCCTCCGACCCAGACCTACTTGACTCCATCAAGGTACCCCTTAACACCCTGATCCTTGGTGACTTAAACTACTTTACCATAGACTGGGTGAAGTATTCCTGCACTAATGCACTCACCTAACAATTCTTTTGACTTCATCAGCTCTAACGCACTAGACCAGCTGGTTTCATTCCCCACAAGGGGAGATAACATACTGGACTTGGTTCTCACCAACATGGGCGACCACTGCACCACTCCCATAGTATGTTCTTCCCTGGTGAGATCAGATCATCTGTCTCATTCAAAGTTTCTATCCCACCTAACCCCTCCCCAACCATAACCAGGCTAAAATACTTTTCAAAGGCTGACTACAACCTCCTAAGGGGGGGTATCAGCAGCTTCACACCACTGCCCCCTCAGAGGATGCAGACAGCTATGCTGAACAGTACACCAGTGCAGTATACAAGCACCTGTACAACTGCATGGACTCAGCTGTACCAAACAGAACTAAAACCTGCTCCTCAAGGAAACACAAACCTGTCTGGTGGACATCCTGTATCAACAGGCTTTACAGAAAAAGGAAGAAAATGTTGTCCAAGGGTAAAAAGGAACAAATTCCAAATCGGGAAAACTCCCTCCTCCACCTCAACAAGCAAATTAGAGCACTAGTGAAAAACTCCAAAGCCAATTATGAGTTGAAACTAGTCTCCAAAACAAAGGGGAAACCACAAGTCCTTCTTCAGTTACATTAGGAACCTCCATGGCAAAGCCCAAGTTTGTTCTGAATTAGTACTTAATGGTACCACTTACACTGATCCTGCTAACTTAGCCAACCTACTCATCATCACCCCCAAAAGGCCCAGTCAACATCCCTAATACTTGTCCCACACCTCACATCTCCATAGATCAAGTGTTAAAGGCCCTATCCAAGTCAAAGATCACAGCTTCCATGGAACCTGATAGTATTCCAGGCTGTATTCTGCACTATCTCCAGCAAGAACTAGCTTCGCCATTGAGCACCCTATTCAACCACAGCCTAATTACAAACTTCATTCCAGCAGAGTGGAAAACTGCCATTGTCATCCCCTTGCACAAAGGTGGTGCCACTACTGACCCAGGAAACAATTGCCCCACTAGCTTGACAAGTCTGATTTGTAAAGCCATGGAGCATATTATTATGGATCTCATAAACAAGGACATAGGCAATCTCCAAGCACTCGACCCCACCCAATTCGGATTCATCAGGGGCAGATCTTGCCTACTGAGCCTAGTTGACTTCTTTGAGACAGTCACCAAGGCCCTGGATGAGGGAAAGTCAGTACATACAACTTACCTTGACCTGGCCAAGGTCTTTGACACAATCCCCCACTCAGGCATCATTGAAAAGCTAACATAACTTGGTGTTAATCCCTATCTTGTCAGATGGGTGGCCAACTGGCTCACAGATAGGACCCACAAGGTCAAAATAGGCCACACCACCTCTGACAGAACACTAGTGGTGTTCACCAGGGATCTGTCCTGGGACCCCTACTATTTGGCATCTTCTTCTCAGAGATCCAGGCAAAGACGAAGGGCCTGTGGCTGACACAGTTTACAGATGACTGTAAATTGGGTGCTATCATTGAGTCCCCAAAGGATGTTAACATACTGCAAGAGGGTCTCACAGCTACAAATACACCAGTGCCAAAGTCATGGCCTTAAGTTAAACACAAAAAAATGTATTCCATACCATATGGCAAAAACACAGCCCCTACTGATTACCACATCAATGGCAACCCCCTAAGCACACAACCTGTGGTGAGAAACCTGAGTACTCAGATTGACAACAATCTCACATTCAACCATCATGTGGCGGAAGTGGTCAGAATAGCCTTCTACTTCTACTCTTAAGTAAAGGGATTGCATCCAGAAAAAAGGAGGTTATTACCTATCTGTACTCCTCCCTCATTAGACCTATAATTAAGTATAACACCCCATTTGGTATGTACCTCTCCAAACATCTACACCAACTGAAAAGATCACAGAAATACCCCACAAAGAGAATCCATGGCCTCCAACACCTGTCCTATATGGACAGGCTCAAAACACTATCACTTTACTCGGTACCATACAGATTGCTCAGAGGTGATCTGTGTCTCACCTACAAGGCAATATCGGACCCTGCCCTACTAGGGATACTCCATATCCATGTCTAACTCCTTGTGCATTACTCATAGGCCTAAATCTAATATGAGACATCAACAAAACCTGCTGGAGAGACAGGTTTGTCTCCCAGAGTCAGCCCTGTCTCTGGAATAGACTTCCCATACATGTCAAACAGAGTACCTCGCTGACTCTCTTCAAGCACAACCTTGATGAGTGGATGGGAAACCACAAATTTGACCCAGGGTTTCCATCTTTGTCCCTCACTGACAGGGGCAACAGGTGCTGACTGAGGTTTCTTTTTTGGGATAAACTCTTGGCTAGGCTTCTAAGGGCTCCAGAGCCATTAGCCTAATAACCTCCTATGATCCTATGATCCTAGAGAGAAGGTCAGAAGGAGTTGCATTGTGTCTTTGTGGACTTAGAGAAAGCATATGACAGGGTGCCTAGAGAGGAGCTCTGGTGTTGTATGATGAAGTTGAGAGTGGAAGATAAGTATATAAGAGTAGCACAGGATATGTACAAGGGTAGTGTGACAGTGGTGAGGTCTGCAGTAGGAGTGACAGATGCGTTTAAGGTGTAGGTGGGATTACATCAAGGATCAGCTCTGAGCTCTTTCTTATTTGCAATGGTGATGGATAGGTTGACAGATGAGATCAAACAGGAGTCCCCGTGGACTATGACTTTTGCAGATGACACTGTGTGTAGTGAGAGTAGGTGGAGATATTCTCTAGAGAAGAGAGTAATGAAGTTCAGCAGGACTAAGACAGAATATGTGTGTGTGAATGGGAGGGAGGATAGATGAATGGTGAGGATAAGGGGATTTGAGTTGGTGAAGGTGGATGAGTTTAAATATTTGGGATCAACAGTTCAGAGTAATGGTGAGTATGGAAGACAGGTAAAGAAGATAGTACGGGCAGGGTGGAGTGGGTGGAAAAAAGTGTCAGGAGTGATTTGTGACAGATGGGTACCAGTGAGAGTGAAAGGAAAGGTCTACAAGAGGGTAATGAGACCAGCTACGTTATATGGGTTGGAGATGATGGCATTGACAAAAAGGCAGAAGTCAGAGCTGGAGGTGGCAGAGTTAAAGATGTTAAGATTTGGTTTGGGTGTGACAAGGATGGACAGGATTAGGAATCAGTATATTAGAGGATCAGTTCAGGTTGGACAGTTTGGAGATAAAGGAAGAGAAGCGAGATTGTGTTGGTTTGGACATGTGCTGAAGAAGGATGCTGGGTATATTGGGAAAAGGATGCTAAGGATGGAGCTGCTGGGTAACAGGAAAAGAAGAAGGCCTAAGATAAGGTTTATGGATGTGGTGGGAGAGGATATACAGGTGGCTGGTATGACAGAGCAAGATGCAGAGGACAGGAAGAAATGGAAACAGATGATCCGCTGTGGCAACCCCTAATGGGAACAGCTGAAGGAAAAAGAAGAAGAGGCTCAGGTTGTAGTTCATCTCTTGACCCTACCAACTCTGGTGTTACTGGTAAGAGAAAAACAAATTCTTCACTGTCTGAGGATGTTCAAGACATTGAACAGAAAAAATGATTATGAAGGGACAACTTCTGTTTTCTCTACTCAGGTTTCAGATTCTGACTCTGAGAAGAGTGTTCATTCTTATAGCTCTTGGAAAGATTTTCTTTTTTGAAACCATATCCAGAATGAATCATTTTTTTCATTGGGAACATAATGCTTTTCCAGTGTCATTAAACAGATATTATGACTTACTACAACTGAAATGTCCAAAACCTACTCCTGTTCCAGACCTATGTCAATATGTCATAAAAACACATTGTCAAAACCCATATGGTCAATCAATGCAGTTAATTGAAAAACTGACATAAATCCACACAACACCTGTCAACAATGCAAACAATGCTTTTCAGGGGGAAAGTCACCCTGCAAGCTTCATACCCCCTGTTTATCATTTATACCAACTCTGAGATCACACTGCAATGGAGAAAAGGGCAAATTCCCAGATCCCTACTGTACTGCAATCTTAGTCAGAATGGCTTGATGAACTAAACTGTTGAACATATGGGTTTCGACACTTTGGTCCTTCAACCAATTGACAAAGACCCCTCCAGTTCCTCACATTTTTTCTGCTTTGAAAGAAGCATTTATTACAGCCTATATCTTGCCTGATGGCCAGCCTTCTGCCCCTGTGAAATCAGATAGATTGTATAAAGTTCCTTAATCTAATAAGTTTTTATTTTCTAACCTAGGTTCATACCCAGCAGTAATTTCATTGGCAAATCTTGCTGCCAAACATCTGGTAAATGCTAAACTATCCACCCCTGACAAGGACTGAAAAGTGGGAAAAACATGCATTCTTTTGCAGCACTTATTTTTAGAATTTTTAATTGTCAGGCCCACATGTTAAGGTTTATGACTGCTTCCTTTGAAAATATGAGGAACATTATAGCTGATTTTCTCTTTTCTGAGGACAAATTATCTTTGTGCAATCTTACTGCTTCTGCATCTCAAGTGACTAGATACTCTTTGAAGTGTAGTTATGATTCAGCTGATGCCCTTCTAGAGCTGCTGCTACTGGAAATGTTGTGAGAAGGTTTGTTTAGTTGCTTACACAAAACCTTCCTAAGGATATAAAAGCTGAAATTTTGAAATCTCCCCTAGAGAGAGTGGATATGTGAGGACCATTTGCTGCACAGGCCCTTAAGATATATGACATGTGAGGAAAACTGATTCAGGGAGCTTTTCAGATTTTCAGCTTTTCTTCTCAAAATTTGCCAAGGGTTTTACATCTACCTCTGCTCCTTTTTACAGAAACTAAAATAAGCAGACACAGCACTCTAAAAAAGCAGTGGCAAGGGTACGCCAAAAAAAAAAAGAAAGAAAAAAGGAGGACACCCCCCCAAGAAAAAAGAACAGTCTAACAAGACTTAATGACTTAATGACTGTCTACAGAATATCCTTCATCTCCCACCCTGACAAGCCTCATATTCTTCCCCCAAATCTGGATCTCCATGTCTCTATCTTTCACAACAGATAGTTTCAGACAGATGGGTTCTGTCAGTGATTCAGCAGGGATACAGAGAGCAGTGGGAAACTTTCCCTCACTTTCAATGGATTCTTCCTCATTCACCAGATTAAACTTCTTTTTCCCTCCAGATATTCAACATCTGCTAACTTTCAAGGTGATAGAATTTAGAAAACCTTTTCCATTTGTTAATATATGATTTTCAAGCAGCACACTTTCTCGCCTCCATTAATACCTACTGCATATCCTAAGAAAACAGGTGCCTAAAAACACACTATCCAGGCAGTCATATGAAGTTGATTGATGTCAGGGTGTATCAAACAAACTCCCTGTTTTTGTCTGAGTAGATCCAGTTTGAGAGGAAGTTTGTGATAATTGTCCTGGCCATTTCCAAAAGAAGAGAGAACCATGGCTGCCTGGGCAAAAATGGAGTCACTACAATGATCTTGGGGAATTCCTTTGAATCTTCAGAAGTATCTTGGATATTAGTGTAAAGGGTGGAAAAGCATACAGGTACATTCCTGTCGAAAGAAAAGGCATCTGTCTTCCAGGCCTTCTTGCATGGAGTCTTATAACAGACTCTTGCCAGGGGATTGTTTAGAGAGGAGCAAAGAGGTCTACTTCAGTATCTCCCCACATATGGATCAAATCTTGAAAGCCACTCCCCCCAATCTAGTTTCCATTCATGAGGGTCTGCCCTGACCCTGCTCAGCTTGGCTGCCACACAGTTTTACTCTGATGGAATGCAGGATGCCTGCAGCTAACATGGCTGGTTTGCAAAGGGATTATGACCTGGTTCCTCCCTGTTTATTGATGTACCATATGACTGTGGTATTGTCTGTAACAACATAAAAACATCCTGGGGACCAAAGATGATTCAGAGAGTTGAGTGCCTTGATCAGGAAAATAATCTCTTTGATATTTATCTGCTTGCATCTGTCCTTGATGTCCACACACCCTGTACTTTTACCTCTCCTGAAACTGTCCCAAGCAAAGTCTGAGTTGTCTGCGGTGACTGACTGCTTTGTCATGGGGTGGGAATAGGGGTGCCCTATATTTAAGGATATCTCTTCTCTCCACCAAATGATTTATCTTCAGCAATACCCTAGCACTGTAATTTGAAAAGAAAAAGGGTGTTGGTGTTGGGACACAAGAGACACCTGCTACAACTGTATCTTTCTCATGTGGTGTCTTGCCAGGCGTATCATGAGAGTCATAAAAGCCATGAGATCCAAAATCCATAGGTATGTCCTCACAGTGGCTGAAGTTTGAGTGGAAAACTTTAGAAATTGATCTGGATATAGATTTATTTTTCCTATAGATAAAAAGCTATTTGAATTGAGCTGTCTAGTTGACATTCCAGGAACAAAGTCCTGTGTGAAGGAGTCAAGAAAGACTTTTGAATGTTCTCTTGGAACCTCAGCTTGTTTAATAGATCTTTCACCCAAGAGAGATATTCCTAACACTAGGAAAAAAGATTCTGTACAGATGAGCAAGTCACTTAAATATGGAAAATGTGGATACTCTGTAGCCTGCAATGAGCTAAAACTGGAGCTAGACACTTTGTGAACACTCTTGGTACAGTGGATAGTCCAAAGGGTAAGGCAAAGAACAGATAATGTGATCCAGATGCACAAAGCCTTAACAATTATCTGAAGTTTGGATAAATATGGATGTGATGATAAGAATCTTTCAAGTCTGGTGTTACCGAGAAACTTGAAGAGGAAGAAGAGGTCACAAGATGTGAAACGACATAATTTTAAATTTGGACAGTATCACAAACAGGTTTAGGAAAAAATGATCCAGAACTGGTCTCCAAGCATTTTCTTTCTTTGACACTAAGAACAGTCCTGAATAAAAACCCTTCCTCACAAGGGAAGGACCAGCACCTTGGGACAGCATGTGATGAAGAACCAGAGGAAACAAAGGGGTCTGATCTGATGGATAAGGAATGACCCCTTGGAAAGGAGGAACTTCCTCCCATTACCATCTGTAACCTTGATGAATGATTTTCAGAAGCCATTTGTCTGAAACTATTGCCTGCCCAATAGAAAAAAAAAAAACAGAGAATCAGACTTTCTGAAACTAAAAGTAGATGGCACAGTGGTGCAGTGGTAGTGTTGTTGTCTCACAGCAAGAGGTTCTCCAGTTCGATTCTCAGCTGGAGTGTCTTATGTGCAGAGTCTGCATGTCCTCCCTGCATTCGTGTGGGTTTCCTCCATGTTTTCCGGTTTCCTCCCACATTTCAAAGACATGCGTCTGGAGCATTTTTCCCAGGGCCTCAGCTGAAAATTGGCTTCAATCCAAGTCGGACTTTCCCTGTAAACAAATGTTAAATAAATAAGTAAAATAAATAAATAAAAAGTGGCCGGGGTGAGAGGGGGGTCATAAATTCTCTTGAATAATCATTCAGACTTGTTGGACTGTCCTTCCTTGATTTTGGGAGGTTTGAGCCTTCTTTTTGGAACCCCATTTCCATTTCTTCTTAAATGTCTGTTTACCTGTATTTTGTTGTGACTGTTTATTCCTTTTTTTGCCAAAAATGGATGAGGAGTTAGATAATTCTTTAGAAAATGTAGAAAAGGTGGGCTGGAAAATCTTAGAGATTCCCTGGATCAGCTTACACCTTTCTTCACACTTTTTGATCACCTCTGCAGCAGAGGGGCCAAAAACTGAATCATCATCCAGCATGGAATTTAAAATATCATTTTTAACATCATCTGGGAGTTTCTGAGAATGCAGCCATGTAAACCTCCTGAAAACTATACTAGTGGCCATAGCCCTGGAAGAAGTACCAACAGTAATACACACATTGTAAGCAATGACCTGTGCAATACAAGAAACTAAATTATTTAAAGCAGATTTTTCTTAAGAAGTACCTGCAGATAAAATATTTCTCATACTTTCACAATTAGTCAGAACAAACTTTAACATATGAGCCTGACAATTCAAAATTTTGAAAATCAAAGTTACAGAAGTATACACTTGTTTCCCATACTTATCAATAATTTTCCCACATTTATCAGTGGGATCAACTAAAACTATAGCTGCTGCATCAAATTTGTGAATAGTATATAAAAACATGAAAGACTGAAGAACTTTGTGATAATGTATAAAAGGGAATGATGTTTTACCATTATTCATGTGCTCACTGAAGGCTGTGGTGGCCAAGGCGCTAAGACATGATTTATTAGAATAAAACATTTTTTTCATGGAATCCTTGTTGTTTTTTCGACTTTTAGTCTTTTTTAAGACTATTTTGCTGTTGATTTGTTGAAACTTTGTGCATCTTGTCTGCCTTTTTAGGGTTAGCTGGCTGGCTAATAGGAAGATTACAGGCAATAACACATACATCCTCTAACGCATACAGAACAAGAGGGATGGGTGTAGCTCCTGGAAATTCCTTCTGTAACAATTCTAAGTATTTTCTGTAGGACTGACAAACCTTAGTGTTCCCACCACTGGAAATACTGGAAAATTCTAGCAATAGTCACAGAGAAAGAGAAACCTCTACAGGGAAAATCAAAAACTGAGCTCTCCTCTGAGTCTGAATCAAAAATCTGAGGAGAAAACCCTGTATTTGCCCTTTCATATTCCTGTTCAGTTTCAGAATCTTGAATCTCCTGCAAGCCTAGACTTTCCACTGCATGATTCCTTAACCTCTTGTATTAAAGGCAGCATGGGATATATGCAAATGACTCTTTAAGGACATCAGGTGTTTCAGCTATATGGCAATTCTGAATGTCCATGACCTTTTTCTTTTTAAGTCTATTAATGGACAAATTCAGACCAATAAAGCCATACCTCACTATGTAAGCATACATATTTCAGCCTTCTTATGGCATCATCAGCACAGAATAAGAAAAAAGTCATGGACATGTTTAGAAGTATAATACAATGGTATGACAGTCAGTTAAAACTCTTCTCTACCCTTCCTGCTTACATCTCCATATAATGCAGTTTGTTAGCGTACGTAACTATAACTGTCAATTTAAACAAGTTTAGAAGATGTAAATGTTTATTCTTTCAATTTATAAAAACATGGTTATCAACTAGGATTCTATGTCTTCCTGTGTTTACAATGTCACCTCAAAATGTTTATTGTGTAGTTCTATAGTTTATGTACCACAATTGCTTTCTTCATACATCCTTACTGTTCATGTTACTACAGTTTTACTTACCTTGCATTGTTACTTGCTTTGACTGTGTGGAGCTTTTCTCCCTGAGCCTCCGCTGAAAATAGACCTGTGTCCAGTCGGAATTTCCAGGTAAACAAATGCAAATAAATAAATAAAACTCCTAGCTTTAAAATAACATTCCTGAAAATAAAGTGACAAAACACAAGCAATATTTAGAAAATGGAAGACATTTCTTGAAAGGGAGCTTATCTGCCCAGCAGATACACCAAGCTAATGGTTGATCCTTGAATGCCTTAGAAGGGCATAGTCTTCGATGCCAGTAAAGCTCTGAAGGACTGGGTTCCTAAACTTGCTTTTAATCAGATCATCTTCAGCTGCCTGACAGTTCAGGTACATGAAAAGTACCCTGAAACTTTGCAAGCTGGCTAGCTGTTATATCTCTGGCAGGATATATTCTATATAGCTAAGGCTACTGCAGCAATCATCAGTATGATGAACATATTGGAGTGCTCAGAAAACAAACATAGATACAAGAAGCCCATGCAAACACCAAACAAGCTATGCCGAGGTTAAGATTAAACCTTGGACCAGCAAGGCAGAAATCTTACCACTGAGGTACCATGCAAAGCAGTGAAGCATTTAATCGTTTGCACAGAAAGAATGAAAAACCCATGAAGAAATAAATGCAATACACTACGCAAGCATACCCAGAATAGTTTCAAACAGCTTAACATATGGAATGCAAAGAATAATTCTTAAGAAATACTTGCTACAGCCACATTTTTCTGTCTGCCAAGCTATTCTTAAAGTACAGTTCACAAACATTTCTTTCTCAAAATTATTTTTCTTAGAATTTATTGTCAGTCACATACATATGATTTCACAGCATTTAGACAGTTCCATCCATATACTGACTTCCTGCAGCTAAACAAACAGGTGTTAGAAACTAGACGATATTGAAAAGTAGCCCTTTCTAACAGCGCCAGAAGCAGAGATGCAGAACATCTTTGATTAAATGTCAATTCATCATCCCACAAAAGACTGGTACTAATTGAAAGTTACTGCTCAGAGGAAGTTTGACCTGCTCATTTATTTCCACTGGTTACCCATGACTCTTTATACTGCATGCTGCATTACCTGACACTATGCCTAAACCTTTGGTGCTTGCCAATAGTTTCACTCACCCTGATCACGTCTGGATAACCAGCAACTGGGATGTAAAGTTTATTTTTTTATGAACCACATTAGGCACCATGGTCATTCTTTGTTCCATGACTGTATCTTTTTTCCATGTTTTATTCTTTTATTTACTGTAGGTAGCAGCCCTTTTCACAGTTGCTCACACTCTACTCAACTACATCACCCACTTTATCTGATAGTGACCTCAGTTTTTCAGCATCTTCCACCAAAATTCTGGTTTCTAAGCATCCTTTTACTGGCAAAGAACCTGAGAGAGGTGTCAGTACTTCACAGCAACAGCTGGCTCATTTGGTGCCCAGTTCTGTTCCCTGATCTGACACCCCTCAACAATAGGTTGAGAAATAAAGGGAAAAGACAAAAAAGAAAAAAAAAAAGGTCCATTCTCAAACCTGGCATTCCAGTGTCAGGTTCCTAATGCTCCCAAGTTCTACATGAGAGCAAAAAAAATCCCATTTGAATGATTCTGCACTCTAGGTCGTAGTGACTGCCTGCTAAAGTGTGCACCCTCAAATTTATGTCAGGACCAAAACCTAGGGGAAAAAAAACAGGTCCTCCGATCATGTCCTCTGGCACTTTGCCCCTTTGCCTTACCACGCCTTTGAGTAATATTTCTTCTGATTTTATCCTCTTTACCTTCTGCTTAAAGATTGCACTTACGCACAGAATTGAATGTTTCTTGTAGAATCACATGCATCATGATACTGAGAAGACTCCAGGTCCTTTTACAGGCTTACACCAGATGCTTAGAAACTGCTTATAAACGATCTACTGGTAGTCAGCAGGTGCCGAGGCTGTGAGAGTAACATCAACTCAAACTAGAAGCTTCCAGCCAGCCAGTGATGGCACAGCTCAGTTTGAAATATGAATCACTAAAAAGTAAACATGCCCATTAAACCACTGACAGCCAGCTTAGCCATGTGACTGGGTTGACCATAATGGTCCCTTTTAGGAATTTTATGCTTGTTGTCTAGTATAACACCCTGTCTTAAAGGTCCTTGGCCCATAATAGAATATGTTATCTCTTTTCAGTAAGGATAAATCTTCTATATACTGTGGCTCTGTCTGCTACTATTTCTTGTTCCCCTTCAATGCTTTTGTCTTAGGAAGCATTGAAGCAAATGGGATTTTGTAGCAGGAATTAAAATCCCTCTCAGAACAGATATTATCTCTACTGTTGTTCATCACATTTTCCTGATCTTCTTTGGCATGAAATGTATACATACTGTTATTTCTACAATACAGACAGGAATATACCTTATACTTCTATGTTGCAATTTGTACATATTTTATGTTCAAGTAAGTTTGCATTTGCCTTGTGGCCCAAAAAGTGACTAAAAAGGATGCAAAGACTGGCACACTCACCCAGCTAACCAACTCAAGATAAAAAAATAAGCAGTGCCATAACAATAGCAATTAAAACTTAATATATTAGTAGAAATGGTCCAGTAGATGCATTGCATCCACACTGGCTTACATACCTTTGTAGCATTGCACCTTGTACCAGACTTCGCATCTGTCCCTATTTTACAGGAACACATCTATTTTCTGGCATGACTCACCCATGCATGTGATGTCTCTGTTTTTGGAGGTATGTCCCTGTTGCAAGAATTAATCCACCACTTCACAAAATTTTCTGAATCCCCTTCAGCATAAGTGATTTTAAACTGTCTAGTATACGAAGCACCACACTACAAGACTAGCATTCTAAAGAGGACATTATGTCTTATATTTCCCTTTTTCAAAATCAAAAATAAATGATCTACCATGGTAGAATTTTGCAATGCATTTCATTAAAGTCTGCCAATTTTACACTGTCTCTTTGATAATGTGGCTATATTTTTTCATCATTTTTGCCACATTCGGTTTTTTAAACATGTCTTTCTGAGTGTTATCCCACATTCCTACTGGAAGTAGGAAGAGCTATATTTTCAAATATTATGCTAATTAGATTTCAAGATTTTCATTTATTTTATTATTATCATTTGATTGTTACCAGTGTTCATTGGAAGCACAGTGAGAGAAGTTCTAAACACTAAGCAATAATGATATCAGACAAATATGCATGAGTAAATATCAGGGCAAATTAATATTGGCTAAGAAATAAATGGTATAGTGTATGTACAGTATTTGGGTGATTACAAACAGTTCAGTTTAAACACTGAATAGGAGTAAAGCATATATAGTATTAGACTATATTTAGATTTACAGTAGCTGTATGATATGCCAGGATAATGTACAGAGTTAGATCTGACAGGGGGGAAATAAAGTCACATGAGAGAAGATGGAAGTCAAAAGAAAGAATGATAGTTACAAAGAGAAGTATGAGAAGAGTGGAAAGAGAAGACAGAGCAGAGAGGGTAGGAGAAATGAGTGAAAGAAAGAGGAAATAGGGCATAAAATTAGAATAAGGGGAGAATGGGTTTTAGGGAGAGGGGTGAGTGATAATGGGGGTAGAGTGTAGTTTGCATAAAGAAAGGGTGAGTAGAAGGCAGGGTGAATGTGATTGGGGGTAAAATGTAGTTAGAAGGTGGTAGAATGAGGCTTGTGTTTGCCTGGTTTATAGCAGAATGACAGACGTATTAGATAGGAAGTCTGTTACAGTGTCTTTGAATGATTGGATGAAAGTAGTTTTTTGGCTGGATGCACCAACTTTTCAAGGGCCTTTGTACCTATTTCCAATGTCTGCAAGTTGAGAGATTTGCTTTGTATGCTAATCCTTCATTTCTGTTTATGACAACATTGTGCAAGTATCACTTGGGGGTAATGTACTCAATCTTGGCATGCCATGATTTCAAGACAGGTGACCAAGTTATTTTAAATAAACATAGTCAGAAGTCCAGAATTATTTTTTCCACAGTAGCAATTAAACCCAATTTTTTGGACCTTTACCTTGAAAAATGCATGTTTATGATCTCACATTTTTGCCATACTTTCTGCAAATGCATTTTCCAATCTCTCTCTCACTATCTCTCGTTTTCTCTCTCTTTCTCTTTTTCTTAAATAACCCTATTTCCATTGAATTGCCAATATTTAATAGCATTATTTTCAATGAGACACATTCAGTTATCAGTCTCACTGTTATTCCTTAAGTTTTTTTATTGTCGTATTATTATTTTTTTTAATTTTCTGCTTGTTTTTCCTAATCCTAGCTATGTAATTATAGACATTACCTCTTTTCCCTGAAGGGCCTAAACATCATACTATATTAACAAGGCTATAGCCTGAAACACCCATTTCAGACCCAAAGAGGCCAGTGAAACTTTGCATATATGGAAATCACTACTGTTGGGTCCCCAGATAGTATTTTCAGAAAATAGATGATACCGTGGATTTAACTGCAGCCATAGATTTTTGTGCTACAGAGAATGAAGGGGGTGTCACTTCTATCTGGGAGAACAAATCAGTAATGTGTACAGTTCATAGAAAACACAATGGGGCCATTACTCTAGCCAACATATGTCAGTCTGAGACTGGTGGTACTTCAATCCTACCCTGGAAAAAGATATCAGTCTAGTAAGTTATCAACCCCAATCCCATTGATTTTACTCTCCAGTGATTAAAGTTATACTTATTTCTCATTTAATATCAGCAGTGAATAAATTGCTCTTATGGTGCTGTGGTAGCGTTGTCGCCTCACAGTAAGACGTTGTCTCGTTCGATTCTTAGCTAGAGCGTCTTCTGTGTGGAGACATGCGTGAATGGGCGTACCTTCGTTGAAGGTTGTGCGTCAGGGCTGGCAACTCGGTATGTAAAAATCTACTGCCAATCATTAGCGGACCGGAGTTCCACTGTGGCAACCCCTAACCAGGAAAAGCCAAAAGATACAACAAGTGAATAAACTGTTCTTTGCCCTTTGCCTGTCATTGAATGGTTTCTCTTCAGACTTATGTTACTTAGGATCACTGCTCTTATACTGTTAAATTCCCTTAGGTTGCATGTGTAGGAATGCATTTCAGAGTAAATTCAGCATTCTGTATGGAGATTTAAAATGAGTAATACAGACATTACTTTTTCAAAAAACACAAGGAGGCAACACCACAGCAGATCTTCAAACAAGAATGAAGGTTTAATTAATCCACAAAAATGGAAACACATTGAGCGCTTTCACGTTATCAAAACGTTTCATTCAGACTTTTCTAGTGTAGCTGCAGTTGGTCACTCACTGGGAATCTCAGTATGCCCACACAGTGTTCACTTTACAACTCGAGCTAACAGCCCTTGCCATGTTCTATGAAAAGTAATCTGAAATCCTTGCCCTGCAGTGTAGTTGGAAGTTAACTCCTCATTCCATTCAATTTTCTGATGCATAAAACAGTTGAGCCAATTTACTTCACTGGTATTCCCTTTTGATGTCCTGTCCTGCACACTGTGTGTTTCAAAGACTGCTTCGTGTGAATGATGTCAAAGCTAATCTTTCTCGGGATAAGTTTGGAATTTGTGGAATTTTGGCTGAAATGGTAGCTATTCTCTGCTGAGAAATTCCTAAAGGACAAAACATATGTTTTCAGTTTATTGCTTTCATTTTCCTTGAGAAGAAATGCAAATCTCTAAAATCTATTTTGCACCATATTCTGAGGCTGTTGAAACTGTATCCTTCCTCTCCACCTGCTCTTTGGATGTTATAATGCTGCATTTAATGTACAGTACATATCCAAACTCATGTAAACAAAAGAGAGAAAAAAATATGATAGAATTATTGTCTGTGCTGTTTGAATCCTTTGTCTCACCAGATGCGATGAACTATTATACAATAGTGGTTCATTGCTGTTCAAAAATGAGCATTCTGATTGGACAGCCCAACCAGAGTGCCAACTGTAAATCAAGCATATACCAGTTGGAAAAAGTCCATCCCCTGAAGTACCTTTGAATAGCCAGACTTTTCCATTGGCGTATGCTAAGGAGGACACACCAAAATATGAGAAAAATCAGGTACACTCTGCAAAGTAAAACTAAAACATACCTGATTTTCCTTTTTGCACTGTCCCTGACTGTCTATTTTTTAACACTTAAACAAAAAAAAAAATAATATTAATAAACAAGCAGTAATGAAGATTCTATTTTCTCTGCCACTTCACCTGCACTAAAGTACTGTGTAAATGTGAGAATGTAATTCCTATATCCATGCCCAGTGCACAAGTATGGCAAAGACAACCAGAAGAAGACAGAAGTGCCTTTATACAAATGCATTATTTTAGAAACGTAAGTAATTTCTTTCTTAAATAATGTAATTGTATAATATCAATAATCCATGATTGCTTGTAAGTATATTAGGACTTAACCATGGTTGGCTTTGTTTAATCACTTGGGCTTTGCCCTCATGATCAAATCTCTCCAATCGTGACTAAATTCTGATATGCCCTTGCAGTGGATTATACTACTTAATTATATAACAAACTTTGGGACTGCTCATTAATACTGAGTTAACTGAAAAATGCTATGGGAAAAGGAGTGGGGGAATATAGCTTAAAGTCATTTATCTGTTATCTGAAGTTTTTTTAAATGAAATTTTTTGAGATGATTGTACTTTTGTAATGTTTCTGTAATGATTCTTTTTCTTGTATGAATATAAATAAAGTGCCACTACTCTTTTCAATAGGTGCTGTGGGATGTTTTACATCCATTTGAGGTACTACCAAATTCAGAAAGATGGGGTCTCAGATTAACATCTCATCCAAAGGATGGCACACACTGGAGTGCAGTACCCTCCTTATACTGCACTGTAGTGTCAGCAAACCATTTACTGATTTGAGAAAAGAACCCACAGCCTTCTGCTCCAAAGGTGAGTGTGTTACCTCTTGCACCACTGATACTGCCATGTCCTTTGGACTTTGTATAGAGGCAGTCTCTCAAGGCATCATGGTCCAGGGCAGTTGGGACCATCATTTCAGACACAAGCACATAAATCTCAAAGATGTGGTGGCAGTAATAAAAGCTATCAAAGCTTTTAAATCAGCTCTGGAATCCTGGACCCCTGTTAGTGATAACAGACAACACTACAGTAATGTGATATATAAACAAACAAGGGAAACAAGGTCCTACTACCTTTGCAGATGGGCCATGATTCCCTGGGAGCCAGCACTACACAGCAACCTCACTTTTCAGGCTACACACACGTCATTAGAGCAGAACAAAACAAAAGGCCCTTTAAGCAGATCCATGATAGAACTTGTGAGTAGATGCTACACCCAGAGGTCTTCCAGGAGATTGCCCACCTGTGGGGAACTCCCCAAGAAGATTTATTTGCCTCCTATCTCAATAGACAAAAAAAAATTCTGTTCCAGACAACATGCAAAAAGGCCAGGAAAACAGATGCATTATCTCTCTCATGGATGGAAATGCTCATCTCTGCTCCCCCCCCTTTCCTTGATACCCAAAGTTCTTCTAAAGATAAAAATGGACTTGCCAAAGATGTTTCTATGTCTGAAACCTTAGAAATAATGCACAGTACTATGCAGAGTTAATAGTAAATAATATCACATACTCATACCCAGAGGACATAACCGTTCAACTAGTGAATAAACTAAGCTCAACTTCATCCACCTCTCCCACCTACATTCCCAGATCATATACCTGCTTCGACATCCTCTCCCCAAATATCCCTTTAACAAGTCCTCAAGACTCTATCCAAGGCCAAGAGCACTGCTTCTATAGGGCCTGATAACATATCAGGCTGGTTACTGGCCAGCATGAAACAGAACTTGTCAGACCCCCCTTCAGAGGCAATTCAATGTCAGCCTCCAAACAGTCTTTGTGACAGATGAAGGAAGGACAGTGACTGTCATCCCCTATACAGTGGGCATCAAAGAACCCAGGAATTTATAGACTTTAAGTCTGACCAGGCTCATCTATAAGGCTATGGAAAGGATTATTATGGAATTAATAAATAAGAGCATAGGTGAACTACAAACTCTCAACTCAAGCCAGTTTACATTTGTTAAGGGTAGATCCTGTCTATTTAACCTGGCTGACATCTTTTGAGAAGCCTACTGAAGTAGTGGACAAGGACAATGAGTACACACTGCATATCTAGACCTCACAAAGGTGTTTAATACCATCCCACACTTGGGTATCATAGATAAATTATCCCAACTGGCTCACAAACAGAACCCAGGAAGTAAGGGTGGGCTACTCTACCTCCAAAACAGACATGTCACTAGTGGTGCACCCCAGGGTTCAGACCTCGAGAAACTCCTCCTTGTCATTTACTTCTCAAGGGTCATAGCTACTGTTAAGGGTTTATGGCTGTAGATGACTGTAAACTTGGTGCCATCATAACCTCTACAAAGGACACAAGAATCCTCTAAGATGGTCTTTCCCAAACCGATAGCTGGTCTAAAACTGAATGCCAAGAAATATATAATAGTATCCTTCAGCAAGCAAGAAACAAACTCATTGTAACTATCACAATGACAACACACCCATGAAAATTGATCCAGTAGTTGGGGACCTGGAAACCAATGTAGACAATAAACTGTCCTTAAATCACCACATCCCCACTATTGTAAAAAAGTGCTTTTTCTTTTCACAGCTTATTACTAAGTGTTTGGCATTCAGGTCCAGGATGTGATCATTCAACTGCATTCCACACTCATCAAGCCAATCACTGATCATAATGCTACTTCAGTATGACCAGAACACCTACAAGTCTTTCTTACAAAGAAAATCAAGGATCAAAATCATAAAAACAATGGAGATCATCACAATACCTTGAACCTCTTCTCAGTGTCACACAAGTTACTCAGCAGCAATCTCTGGATCACTTACAGAGCCTCAACAGACCCTCTCCTGTCAAGCCTGCTGCACATTTACAAGTTCAATGGGGCATAATCACCAGCTCAAGAGACCTAAGTCTCTTTTGCAACATAACTAAAACATTCTGGAAAAATTGATATGTTTCACAGGGAATACCGTTTGTTTGGAATTGTCTTCCTGTCTACATAAAGCAAAAGTATTTCTCTTACACTTTTCAAATATAATCTGGATGAATGGACAGGCAACTACAGATTCACCTCTGGTTTAGTACCCTTATCCATCATGGATAGGAGCGGCATGCAAATGTTCTGCTCATCTCTGGGTTATCTGCACTTAAAAGGGCTAAAAAGTTCTAAAACATGTAAAACATCTTGGATAGGCTTCTAAATAAAGATCCTCAAGGATTAACGGCTTAGTAAGTACCTATGACAAGCTTCAAATGACTTTACCCCATTTACACTTTGTATGATGTTTACCAAAAAGTACTGCTTGATACTACCAAGGTAAGATTAAAGTAGGAAAAGTCACAAATTTAAAATTTAATAGAACACTGTGTTAGTTTGCACGATAGAATAAAGCTAGTACTGCACATAGAAAGGGAGCACATGCAGAAAGCTATAGACATGTAACAGTTTATAATACAAATGCTTGACTTAGAGAATTTAACCCAGGAAGGAGATTAGATACTATTGATAGTGCTCACCATGGAGAACAAATTTATAGCCAAATGGAAGAGGCCATTTGAGGTGATGGAAACAATAAGTACAGTAAATTATAACATTAGACAGGAAAGATAATGGTAGAGCAAAATTACAACATGAATGTATTGAATCAAATGAAGGAAGCAGAAAATTCTTCAGAGAATTTGCAAGTTGAGATTCCTACAGGAGAGGCCAAAGAGTCTCTACCTGAAGTACAGATACAGAAATCCAAAGAACAAAAAAAAAAAAGAAGACAGAAACTTTACTTTAAGAAGGAATAAATCATACACAAATAAACACAAAAATATGGAAAGCCCTCTGATTAGACAATGTAGAAACATAGAAGTGAAAGGATGACTTGTCCTTTCACTTCTGTGATTCTAAGTGTTGTGTGTATGTGTGTGTGTGTGTGTGTGTGTGTGTGTGTGTGTGTGTGTGTGTGTGTGTGTGTGTGTGTGTGTGTGTGTGTGTGTGTTTGTTTGTAATTTGACTCTAATCAGTTTCCTAGCTGAAAGGATAGGGCTTTTAAAGGAAAATGTGATGTTTTTTTTGTCTAGAAGCCCTTAAGAAATAAGGAAGTGTTTTCAGAGAACTAAACTGATATAACATAACACAGAGGTGATACATGGAATTAAAGTTAATACTGA
>NC_056743.1:722580728-722685728 GCF_019279795.1 Protopterus annectens | reverse complement strand
CATCTGCAACAACTGGAAAGGCCACAGAAATACCTCACTAAAAGTATCACAGGCCTAAAGCAGATGCCCTATGCTGACCGCCTTAAAAAACTCCAGCTATACTCTGTCGCATATCATCTACTCAGAGGCGATCTTTGCTTAACATACAAGGCCATGTCAAACCCAGAGCTGTTGGACATGCTACACTTAAAGAAATCCCAATCCCTCAGAGCCACACGCTCCAGGGATCTAAACCTTGTCATCACAATAAACAAAACATGCTGGAGGGATAGGTTCCTGACCCAGAGACTCCCCAGACTCTGGAATAGATTGCCCATACATGTCAGGCAGAGTGCCTCTTTGGCCCTCTTCAAAAGGAACCTTGACGATTGGATGGGAGAAAGGAAATTCACCCCGGGGATCATGTCAGTTGCCATGCTAGACAGGGGTCCAGGGAAGTAAATAATATGGGAAGAAATAGCCAGGGAATTGTTATGGCTAGGCTTGTATAGGCCCTAGGGCTGATAGCCTAGTACCAACCTATGAACCTATACTTTATAAGTCATATGCTATTACCATTATCCATCTATACACTGAAAATGGGCTCTGCCCAGGCAAATAAACATACACACACACACCACACACACACACACACACACACACACACACACACACACACACACACACACACACACACACACACACACACACACACACACACACACACAGGCATACATATAATTGTCTCCTCTATGTTTTCTTAAAGGACACTATTACCTCAGATTTAGAAGTGCTAATTCTCATTTCAGCCACTTCACACTCAACACAGAACCACTTCATTACATGCCAAATATCACAGTCATGGAATCCAAGAGTACAGCATCACCTGCAAACAAAAGAATCACAACATGTATGTCTCTAAACTAGATAATTTCAAACCTTGAAACCTTGGCTACACTTTGATATCCTGTCCGTGAAAATTATGAGCAGAAGTGGAGATAAGGCATGATCTTGGAAGATTCCTGCACCCACTTTGAATGTACCTACCACTGAGAATGTAGACAAAACTCTCAGTTTGCAAAAATAGGGATTGAATGTCACTCAGCAGTGACCCACTGAACCTCACATTGTTGTAGTACTTCAGTAAGGCATTCAAGGGTACTCAGTCATATGCCTTCTCTTGCTCCCCAAAACACATGCAAAGACAATTAGCAGATTGCAATGACCACTCCACTATCCACATATGAGCAAAAGTTGAGCCACCATTCCACAAACAGGACAGAATCTATGTATTGTTCCCCCTGAATCAGATGCTGGTCTATTGGATGGAGGTACCTTTCCAACATCTTGGCATAGACTCTGCCGGGAATGCTGAGGAGTGTGACCCCTCTAAAAACAGAGAACATGCTCCTTTTCCCTTTTTATAAAACTGTGACCAGTACCAGAGTTTGCTAATCCAAAGGTTATTTCTCTGTCTGCCATACATTTAAAAGGTGCACTAACCATGGCACCCGTACCTCTCAACTGTCCAGAATTTTGTAGAATGTCCAGATTTTTGCCTCATATTTTTGCTTTATTCCTCATAAAAGTTGTATATTTCTGGCAAATCAATGAGAATTGAAGTGCCTAAATAATGACATACAATTGAGTTTCAGACTTTATATCTTTTGAAAAATGCATTCTAACACAAGCCATGTTATTCTATTAACTTTCTAAGTTTAAAAGAACAATATTTAAAATTTGTCCCTGTTTTCAGGAATTTGCCATCCCATTATTTTTGGGTTTGTCCAAATTTCTTATGCTAGGAGGTTGAGAGATATGATGGCACCCCACAATCTCTAGCACCTTCATCATTTCAGGCTGGATCTCTTCCACTCCTTCTGCCTTGCCATAACAAAGCTCTTTAATCACTACAGTGACCTCATTAACAAACTGGATCCATTCACACCAGTTAATTCTGGTGCTGCCTTCTCAGGGAAAGGCATGTCCTCTGGATTCAACAGAGCCTCAGAAAATTCCTTGTTTTCTCCACCTTTTCTAAGAACAAAAGTGCTATGTCCCATCCCCCTTATATACCACACCATGTATGGATACACACACACATAAACATATAATTCATATTTGTTGTGTGTGTGTGTGTGTGTGTGTGTGTGTGTGTGTGTGTATATATATATATATATATATATGTATATATAATATATTATATATATATATATATATATATATATATATATATATATATATATATTATATATTATATATATATATATATATATATGTATATATATATACAGGTTCACTACATAATACCGAAATTCCACAATCCCGAGACTATGAATACTGACGACCAGAATATCAAGATTGTGGAATCTCGAACATAGTGAATGGAGATTGCCATATAGTGCGGAACGGGAACTTTGCTGCTCACTCCACTGTAGTGTGATCTCGGAGTTAGTATATTTACGTTGCAGGGGGTGTGGGGGGAGTTAGTATATTTGGTTTTGTGTTTTACATGTTTTTTTTAATTTGAGATTCCACAATCTTGAGATTCTGGTCCTGTGTTTTCAGAGTCTCGGGATTGTGGAATTTCGATATTTAGTAATGAACCTATATATATATATCTATATATATATATATATATATATATATATATATATATATATATATATATATATATACACACACACACATATAAAGAGAGAGAGAGAGAGATATGTGTATGTGTGTATACACATTATTATTGTTGAAAATGCTGACAACAAACCCCGTAAACATGCAATTTACTGCACAACCCAAAGAAAATGCCTTGTTGGACACATAGCCATCAAAATTTCAAATTACTACGTTATTAGTGCTACTGATTGCAGAAAGTGACATAATAGCTTACCTTTCATGATTGCCAAATAATAAGTAACATCTGTAAACTCACTACAAACACAGCACATATACTACAGTAAAAAGCCAACAGACAAGCTCCCCTTATATGCATACATGCACTCACACAAACAAAACAATCACTATGCTCCCTTTAATTATATACACTAATTCCACAATTGCACAGCCATGACCAAATGTGAATCCCCACCAGTAACCTATATCCGACTCCACAGGAGTAAACAATAGGAGGATATGAAAAATTGTGATTTTGACAGAGTGACACATCTCCTACCTATTGTCAAAAAAAAAAAAAAATAGATCCTACTACAGACCTACCCATGGTGGGGGGGGGGGGGGGTGCAGTGTGAAGGTAAGTTTTTGTTGTGTTTTTTTTTTTATTCAATGGTCGACATTTCGAATGTCAATCATATGGTCTCGGCCATATGGTCTTCGACATTCTGAAATGTCGACCATATGAAGTAGATCCAGCAACACATACATGTGGAAAGTCACTGACTTCTGGTAAAGCCGGTTCAGCTGAACAAAATTTACAGGCTTTGCCAGTACAAGATTGCAGGGATCAGGAAATATACCCTTTCCCCCTTTGTAATGTGATCTCAGAATTAGTATATATAATTAGTAGGTGGTGTGGGATGTGCAAGAGGGGGGCTTCCCCCTCCGCAAAAAATGCTGTGTTTTTTTATCCTTTGTGTACACTGTTTTTATTTTAGACAATTAGGTTTTGATCATTATAGGTGCAGAGTAGGTCTGTAGGCATGTGCAGAAAAATGACTGCAAAAAGTAGTTGTTTTGAGAATGTGCAAAATTCTGTTATGCAGATTAGTTATAAAGTAAGACTTAGGTAAGGATGCAGATTTAGCATTTAAGGATGCAGATTTAGCATTGTGCCTCTTTGGTGTTGTGCATGCCCAGTGTCCTCTTGTCTTGATTAGTGGTGCTCTTAGTGAAAGGGTTTTTAGTAGCATAATGACAAGGGTTAGGATTAGGAGCAGGAGTAAAGTGAGGGTTACAGTTAGCACACATAAAAAAGGTGAGCCAGGGTTTACTGATAGTCGGGGGGGAAGTTCTCAATGTTTTCTGATTTGCTCATTTTGTATGTTATACATTTGTGTTGTCAATCCTTTTTTGTCACTCATTCTTGTTGTCAACCAGTGATGATATACTCACACAAAATATGTGTGTGTGTGTGTGTGTGTGTGTGTGTGTGTGTGTGTGTGTGTGTGTGTGTGTGTGTGTGTGTGTGTGTGTGTGTGTATATATATATATATATATATATATATAATATTTGCAAAGATGAAAATGCCTGTTGAAGTAAAATTGACATAACGGGCAGTCAATGCTTTTAACATATTCCCTTTAATGGATTTCTGGAAGTCTTTACTCTAACTTGCAAAGGTGAATACTTGGCCTTTTGGCAAGATCAGTTTATATCCTAATAGTTCAAACAAATAGTCACATCTCTAGAATCATAAGAGTTAGTAAAGAAGTATAGCTGGCAAACTGACCAGCACAAATTAATCCATACAGTTGTTGTGTCTTTCAGCTTTTCCCGGTTAGGGGTCGCCACAGTGGAACTCCGGTCCGCTAATGATTGGCAGTAGATTTTTACGTGCCAAGTTACTAGCCCTGATGCACAACCGTCAACAAAGGGACGCCCATTCATGCATGTCTCCACACAGAAGACGCTTTAGCTGAGAATCGAACAGGACAACGTCTTACTGTGAGGCGACAACGCTACCGCAGCACCACCACTGCAGTTATAGTAGCATTAATTAGATTCTAGTTCTTAAAATGGATTTTATAAATCACAATAAGCACAAAAAATGTTTTTTTTTAAACAATGTACACTAACTCAGTGACCAAACAGGCTACAAGGATACTATCAACAATATTTTGTTCATGATGATGATAATAATAATGATAATAACATCAATAATATGACCAATCAGTAACTTTTATTACCTACAGCCTTGGTCAAACAGACCTTCCAGGGTGAAGAAACAGTAAAACATTAAGTTTATTTAGCTACAATACTTACAAATTAATTAACTATTAAGCAACTAATTAATAAATAATTAAATCAAAACATTCCAATTAAAATCAATCCTCAGACCTCTAGGTCTTTGAGTCTAAAACCTAATTGTTAATAAAGCTATATATTTTTTCAACCAACTGTGAGCTTTCATAAGTGGTTATGCTTTGCTGCCCGTGTTGCTTGGTTGTTAAGATATTTAGATAAATATGAAAATTAAAACAGTATAAACAAACAGAACATTGACAATGTTTAAGTCTTTATGTACACTAAGCAGAGGTCAAATATCATGGCTGTTTTGCTGCCCATCATGTAAGCATTTAATAGCGTCTGTGTAGCATGTTTTTGCAGTTATTAATACAAACAAGAACTAGCAATATTAGATGCCTAGAGGTATCACTAGAATGATTCTGGAAAACTCCTGGAGGTGTCATGCGAGGTTAATGATGTTCAGAACTTAGTATCCCCAGATTTCAGCAAACCCTTCATAGTTTATAGTGATGCATCAGTGGTAGTCCTAGGAGCTGTGCTTTCACAGGATTTTGAGGGAGAAGTACACCCTACATGCTTTTTAAGTCATTTGGTAAACAGAGCCGAGATCAGGCACTTGAGTATCAAAAGGGAATGCCTTGTGATCGAGTGATTTGATCACTAAAGTATTATCTCCTGGGCAGGGGCTTTACACTGATCACAAACCATGCTCCCATACCTCTCAACCTCTTAGGGCAAGAAATCTGGACAAATCCACAAATAAAAGTGGGACAAAGGCACAAAAATAGGGACAATTTTTAAATATTGCTCTTACAAACTTAGAAAGTTAATAGAATAACAGGTTTTGCCTTAGCATGAATTTTTGAAGGGTATAAAGTCTGAATTACAAATGTCTGTCATTATTTTGTAACTTCAGTCTTAAATGATTTACCACTAATTTGCCAGAAAACCACAATTTTATGAAAAACAGACCAAAAATATGAGGCAAAAATCTGGACATTCTGTGAAAATCTGTACAGTTGAGTGGTAAGTGTCCTGTACCTCCAAGTGTGGTTATACAAAAAGGGGGGATAGAAATGGTAAGCGTACTAATCTTTGTTGATGGGTGGTTTTATTACAAGATTTCAAGCTCACTGTGACACATCAAGTAAGGATTGACACAATACAGATAGCCTGGTTAGGGCCTGACATCCATCTTGGAGGCATGAAACCAAGGATTTCAAGCTGATGGGGGGAGGGGCAGTATAACATAGTGTGAGATGTCTCACCCTGAATATGTCAAAACTGATGTTTTCTAAATAATTTCAAAACTACTATTATTGTATAATATGTTAAAATAATGACTTGTAAATAAGGCAATAAATATTGCAATTCAAATATGTGTTGTTCTTTAAGAAAAGACAGGTATGTCTCTGTTAGTTAGGCAGGTTTCTTTAAACAGTGCTGGCAACAAGCCATTATTTAGTTAGCTTAACATATAAAATGGAGGGCTATGGCCCTGGAGATCAGAGAGGTTGGTTATTTGATGTATGGGAATTTTGTGTCTTGAACAGTGGTTTTGGGAAATGTGTTTTGGAAAAGAAGAAGCAATCTGAAGGAGTTTGAGACAATCTGAAAGTATTCTGCTGAAGTACCCTTCAAAGACAAACCTGCCAGAATTTAATTTGGGACTAAATCTAAACTGGTAAATGAACATAATTTAAGTGGTATTCTACCTTCACTGCTTTTTTTTTCTATTTTTGTATTTAGTATGTAGTCAAAACTGCTTTTACAGAGTGCTTTTGTGTGTGTGTGTGTGTGTGTGTGTGTGTGTGTGTGTGTGTGTGTGTGTGTGTGTGTGTGTGTGTATGTATATATATGTATTTATATATATATATATATATATATATATATATATATATATATATATATATATATATATGGGTCTACTTTAAAGCATTGGAATTTCACTTACTTGAAATTCATAAGGTCAAGATGAGGACAGCTAAACTTCAGAAAGCCGAACTCCTGGACATCGCAATTTCACTTTTGGGAAACTAAGCATTGGGCCACCATGGTGAGCTTTGCCCTGTTCCCCACTGTAATGAGATCTCACAGTTGGTATATTTAGTTAGGGGAGGTGTGGATGGCGAATCCCCCCGCTTTACTTCCATTCGCATAGTAGTCATTTGTGGCCCAGTGGTTAGTGGTAGTGTGTGTGTGTGTGTGTGTGTGTGTGTGTGTGTGTGTGTGTGTGTGTATGTATATATATGTATTTATATATATATATATATATATATATATATATATATATATATATATATATATATATATATGGGTCTACTTTAAAGCATTGGAATTTCACTTACTTGAAATTCATAAGGTCAAGATGAGGACAGCTAAACTTCAGAAAGCCGAACTCCTGGACATCGCAATTTCACTTTTGGGAAACTAAGCATTGGGCCACCATGGTGAGCTTTGCCCTGTTCCCCACTGTAATGAGATCTCACAGTTGGTATATTTAGTTAGGGGAGGTGTGGATGGCGAATCCCCCCGCTTTGCTTCCATTCGCATAGTAGTCATTTGTGGCCCAGTGGTTAGTTTCCCAGAGGGAAATTTTGACAATCTGGGTGTTCGGCATTCTGAAGTTTCAGCGTTGTTGTCTCAATGATTTGAAAGTCGACGTTCCAGTAGGTCAACATTTTAAAGTAGACCCATATATATATATATATATATATATATATATATATATATATATACATATACATATATACATAGATGCAGTTGGGTCATTTGTGGGATTTGTAGACTGCAGCTTCAGATCATTGATACTATAGCTTGCACCCATACCCATTGGTATGAAATTCCTCAGTGCCACTAACTGACTTTGAACAATTGCTAACATGATAAAGTCCACAGCAACTGCCCAGACCTTGACTTTAGAGCCATTGGTAATGAAGGGCTCTTCTGACAAAGATGAAGTTCCAACTACACAACTCTGTCAGGGCCCTTCATCTCCTGTACCACTTCTCCTTTGCATTACACATCAAGGGATCCACAGCTGCCCATCTGAACTCTAATTGCTGAAGAGTGCAATAGGGAATGCTCTTCACATTGAAGTCATAATTCCTCTGCTTAGCAAGATAATCCTGAGGCAGTGGCAGCCATGTACTGAATGGATACTGCTATATAGGTTTCTGGAAACTTTAGCTGTCATTAAATTTAAAGGTCACAGTGCAGATATGTAACAGTCAGGTTGATGTTTCCAGTAATGAAGGGAAATCCTGTTGCAGTCTATACTAATAATATTCCTCACTTAGCTCATTTACTATATACTGTAGACCTTAAAATAAAGGATTAATCCTTGCTAGAAGAGGAATGTTGCTGCATTCACTGCCAAATATAACTGTTCTGTACTGGAGAGATAACATGTTGAACTGTGATAGCATATATGGTCAATGAGTTTACACACTCATCTTGATCACTGTTTTTCACTACATCTACCTCTCCCCATCATCTGTCATAAAAGGTAGCACAAGACTGTCCCCTAGCCTTCTGTGGAATACTGATTGAGTTTGCAGCCCTACTGCATATAGAGTGCGACATGTATATCAGCCTGCTGTTCACTACTTCATGCAGTTCTGACTGACAGCTGGCCAAAATCCATTAAACGGACATTATACTCAGAGACACTGATTAACAGTTCTTAAAAAATACAATTTCATTATCATAAGGTAATATCCAGTATTACACCTGTCATATTTAAATACAATTTCTGATCATTACCATGATTTCATTATGATTTTCTATTGCATCCATATATGTGCAAAACTAAAACAGATTGTAGGTACAGAATAGCCAGTAAAGCAAGCTGACAGCATTAGAAGAAGTAAACATGACAAGAAATACATTTTTACGATGAATGTGTGCTCTGGCACCTCTGTTGAGGCCTCTGTTATTTCGGATATACTTTTCTGAGGTGCAGACCAAAACCAGTAGGCTATGGCTGACCAAGTTTGCAGATGACTGCACGCTGGGTGCTGTCATCAGTTCCCCTAGTGATGCGGACATCCTCCAAGAGGGTCTCACTCAGACAAATGACTGGTGCCAGAAACATGGCCTCAAGCTGAATACCAATAATTGCATCATCATCCCCTTTGGGAAGAGTGATGTCCCCACAAATTATCACACTAATAGCAATGTCCTAAGCACTCAATCAGTCGTGAGGGATTTGGGTACTCAGGTTGATAGCAATCAGACTTTTGACCACCATGTTGCTTCCATTGTACAGAAAGCCTTCTACATGGCCCACCTCATAAGTAAGGGTATCTCATCCAGGGACAAGGAGGTCATAACATCCCTGTATTCTTCCCTTATAAGGCCCATTATCGAGTATAATGCCCCTTTCAGCATGTACCTCGCAAAGCACATGCAGCAGCTGGAGAGACCACAGAGGTTCCTCACCAGGAGAATCCAGGGCCTCAAACATCTACCATACACAGACAGGCTGAAGGCCCTATCCCTCTACTTGGTTTCATACAGACTCCTCAAAGGTGACATCTGTCTGGCATACAAGGCTTTCACTGACCCCACCTTGATGGGACTGCTGTATATGGCAAGTCAAGCTCCACTCAAGTAACCCACACGCGTGGCCTCAACCTGGTCTGTGACATCAATAAGACTTGTTGGCGGGACAGACTTGTGTCCCAGAGACTCCCCCATCTATGGAATAGACTCCTTCTCCACATCAAGCAGAGTACCTCTTTATCCCTTTTTAAGCGCAACCTGGATAGCTGGATGGGAAACAGAAAATATACCCATGGGATTCCACCCATGTCCATGGACAGGGGCATTGGGTGCTAATTTGTCTAAACATGGGCTAAACACTTGGCTAGGCTTATAAGGGCCTCAGGGCCAATAGCCTAGTAACCTCCTATGATCCTATGATCCTAAGATCCTGGCCTAAAATGCCAAATTCTTGTGTTTTACAATACTCAGTTCACTTTTGGGATTTACCAGTACTTTTCTGGGAATAATGGAAAATCATTGTACGTGAATATATTTATTTCCATTTGTCAGGTAAACTTTAAACAAGGTTTACATAAAGTGATTTATGACATTATAATTACTAGCAATGTAGTTACTCCATTTAAGCAAGTAATTGTGTCTCTTTTGCTGATGCTGCTATCAAACCATGTCTCTCTGCTAAACCAGTACTGCCATATAGCTTTATTACAATCAAATGCTGTCTACCTAGTACCTCAACATAAATATCCTAATGAGATCACTCTCTTTCCTTCTACATCTCCCATCACAAGGCAATCCAACCAGAGCTACCTATCTTTCCCAGTATGAACACCCTAATGAGATATCCCTATTTCTACCTCTCACATCATAAAGCAATCTATCCAGAACTCCCCATCTTTATACTACCACAGTCTGAGTGCCCAAACAAGGATTTCTTTGTTCTATCACTCTTATCATACCGTAGTCTACCTAGGGTGTTGAGTTACCTGAGTTATGTACTCACCATTATGTTTCATCTGTGTTGTCCATTTTCATTCTTCCTCAACTAATGGGTTGAGATCCAAGACTCAGATCTGACTCAGATGCTTCTACCAGATCATCAGATCTGAGAGCTCTCAAGCTCATCCCTTTACCAATAATGTCCCACCAACCTAACACACCTCAGATCGAGTTTGCTGCCCTCAGATATAAAGGGACACCCTATTACATAAACTAATAAAAGGTAAAAAGGAAATGGGAAGCTGGAGCTCAAACAAGGAATGGAGGTTCCTTCACAACTCTTAGATCTTCCAGAAGCAAAAGGAGGGGGCAGGTGGGCAGGAAGTTGAGGAAGAATGAAAATGGACAACACAGATGGAATGTTATGGTGAGTATAGAACTTTTTTTTTATCTGATGTTGTCTTTGTCTTTCATTCCTCAACTGACAGAGTCCCCAGCTGCTGTAACCTTGGTATGCCCTCATAGAAGGATATTTTGAAGCACTGCAGAGTCAAAACCCATTCTGTTAATGGAAATAAAATCTAATTTGTAATCATCAATAAAAGAGAGAAGTATCCCAAGATGCAGCTGCACAGATGACATCTAGAGAATCCCTAGACCAAAAGGCTGAAGAAACTGTCATAGACCTCATAGAATATGCTCTAGGAGGCTAGATAAGAATAACAGATTTTTTACCATAAACAAAGGAAATACATTCAGATAGCCATTTGTCCAGTGTACTTTGGATATTGTTTTGCCCAATCTGTTAGGAGAACAAAAATTAACTGCTCGGCATTTTAAGTGGAGAAGACCAATAATGCTTTAAATAACTGTATTTATCAGCAAACATATTGTACACAACACAGGGATTTGAAAATGCCTTGGCTAGGCACTCTATTAGTTGTGAATGTTTTAGTAAATCCACTTTTTTGGTACTTAAGCAGATTCCAGCAATCCTTTATAATGGTGATTGGGAGAATGAACTCTTACACAGAGAGGTGTACTGGCAATTGAAATTAGACACTGCAAATTATCCAAGGTTGAATGATTCAATTTCAATTGCCAGTGAATTGAAGAAAAAGGGCACAGATTATATGATATTACAGTGGACTGGTTGGTTAATTATATTTAATACTGGAACTTTTTTCATTTCCACGGTTCAATTCTTAAGGTTGTGTTTTAGTATGAAAATTGCACGGTTTGCATAATACTCTACTAGTAGTTCCTGTTATATCATAAAGGAGAGAGAATGTGATTGGCCAGGTATGGGGATTGGTAAGGTTTCATTCATGTTTTTAAATTTCATTTGTAAGACTTTGCATTCACGGTTCTGAGGATGTCTTTTTAGATGAAACCACTTAACCTAAATGTTTGTTTTGTTGTTGTGATTATTTTTTATTAAAATGTGAATTTTATCGGTTGCTTTATGGACCTTTTGGAAACCAATCTGTTAGGAGAAAATGAAACAAATAGCTGGTCAGCTTTGCAGAAGTCTTTAGTTCTGTGAAGATAAAAATGAAGTTGCCTATGCACATCGATAGTTGAAAAGTTAAGAAAAAAATGGTAGGTTAATGACCTTGTTTATATTGGACCCAAAAGCTACCTTGGACAAAAAGGATGTGTCTGTGCACAAGGATACCCTCTCTTTGTGAAAAAACAGGTAAGAAGTCTTAGAAGATAGAGCCTGGAATTTGGATACTCATCTAGCTGATGTGATAGCAACCAGAAAAATTGTTTTCCAGGATAAAAAATTTACTTCTGCTTTAACTAAGGGCTTGAAAGGAGCTTGTGTCAAGGCCTGAAGCATGATCGTTAAACCCAACAAGGAGTAGGAGCCTTTAACAAGGGTCTAAGTAAAAAGCTTCCCTTGAGAAAGGCTTTACATAGTTTCAAAGAAGCTACACTAGAATTATTTTCATCAAGGTGGAGATTAGAAATGGCAGCCAATTGTAATTTAATAGCTGAAAAACTAGTACCTTCATTGAAAATTGAAGCTAAAAATTCAAGTACAGATGGCACAGGTGCTGAGAAAGGGTCCATGTCCTTGTTAAGGGCCCATAAAATAAAACTCTTCCATTTACATTTGTAAACTCTTCTAGAAGAAGCTTTTTGAGAAGATAACAGGATATTACATACCAGGGAAAAGAGCCTGGTCTGTCTAGCAATCAACAGAATTGGAGAAACCATTCAGTCAGTTTGAGGCCTGCTAAGTCCAGGTGAGTCATTCCTGTCACATGCGACAGGAGGTCTGGAGTGGAATCTAGTATCGAGGGCAGTGCAGGCTCATTTTTTCACTTACCTGGTGAGGCGGTGGGTGACTCACTTCTGGTTCCAGTAACCCGCTCTGGGGACAGTGTCAGGTGGGTAGCTTGACTGGAGAGGTACGCTTGTCAAACAGTAATGCAGGTGTCTTAAAGTGAGCTCAGGGAGGACTGAAACCTTCCATGGAGCAGAAGGGCAAAAGCTCACTTGATCTTACTTTCAGTATGAATACAGACCATGAAAGTGAGGCCTCATGATCCTTCTGGCTTTTTGGGTTTTAAGCAGGAAGTGTCAGAAAAGCTACCACAGGGATAACTGGCTTGTGGTGGTCAAGTTTTCATAGTGATGTCACTTTTTTATCCTTTGATGTTGGCTCTTCCTATCATTGTGAAGCAGAATTCACCAAGCGTTGGATTGTTCACCCACTAATAGGAAACATGAGCTGGAGTTAGAAAGTCATGAGACAGGTTATTTTACCCTACTGATGATGTGTTGTTGTGATAGTAATCCTGCTCACTACAAGAGGAACCATAGGTTCAGAGATTTAGGAAGGGGAACCAGATCTGGCAAGGCAAGAATAGTTCAATGAGGATAACTGTGCTCTTCAATCAGAATCCTTTCTGTAGAAATTTGGGAATGAGAGGTAATGAAGGGTAGTGGAGGGACTAGAGAGCCAGTTGTGGACTAGAGGATCTCTCAGTGACCCCCTCTCACCCCCGAAGGGATCAGGGCAAAGAACCTGCTGTGATTGTTGTTGACAGGAGACGTGGCATGGCTGGCCCCATCAATGGAAAATTCTCTCTGCTACTTTGACATTGAGAGACCACTCATGAGGCATCAGAATGAACCTGCTTAGTTTGTCTGCAGTCATGTGGGAATTTCCCAGAATATGTGTTGCTATTAGAAAGCAACCAGAAGAGATCACCCACTGCCACACTCTCATTGCTTCTCAATAAAGAGGGTTAGCGCTTACCACTTTGTACTTCGCTGTGATTAAACGTTTGCTGTGTGTTATCTTGGTGCATTTTTTACTTTTTACCTTTCATTTGGATTTATTTCTGCACCAAGGTTTTACCCAACACAGTTTCTTTGGTTTTCTGTTTTAGGGTTAGATCTTTGTTTGTCGATGTACCAGACCACTGATATATTGTCTGTTTGAATGGCAACTGTCCCAGATGCGAGAACATCTTAAAAAGCCTGCAATGCTAGGAGGGCTGCTCTCATCTCTAGGACATTGATATGTGCCTTGGTCTCCTTGAGGGAACACATACTTGGACTGTCCTTCCCAAGTAGTGCCCCCACCCACACCCCAACTGGGAGGCATCTGTGGTCACTGTGGCTGTGAGCAGGGGAAGAATAAATGGGCGGCCTTCACAGAGCTTGTTTGAATGAATCCACCAAAGAAGATATCTCTTGCACTGTTGTGTAATCTTGATGGGAGCATTCAGTGGATATAGGTGAATGGACCACTGGGTTGCAACTGTCCATTGAAGAATTTGCATGTGGAATCTGGCCAGAGGAATGAGAGTTGATAATTGTGGTTACTGTGGCTGTGAGCAGGGGAAGAATAAATGGGCGGCCTTCACAGAGCTTGTTCGAATGAATCCACCAAAGAACATATCTCTTGCACTGTTGTGTAATCTTGATGGGAGCATTCAGTGGATGTAGATAAATGGACCACTGGGTTGCAACTGTCCATTGAAGAATTTGCATATGGAATCTGACCAGAGGAATGAGATTTGATAATTGCTGCCATTGATCCCAGGGCTTGCAAGATTAATTTTGCTGGGAGAGAAAAACTTTGAATCACTTTCTTGACCTGGGACCTCAGTGTCCATTTTCAAGCAGCAGGAAGAGAAGCTATCCTACTGACTGTATCCAGATAGGCACCTAAGAACTTCAGGCTCTGCCTAGGCATAAGCTGAGATTTGCTGTAATTGGCAGTACTCCCTACATTAGCACACAAGTGGAGCAAGTAGTCTCTTGCCTGTAGATGTCTATGCTGATTGGACAGTTAGGAGCCAGTCATCTAGATATGGAAACACTCAGAATCCCAGCAGTCTCAAGTAAGCTGCTACCACTGACATGCATTTGGTGCACATTCTGGGGGCTATGGTGAGACCAAAAGGCAGTGCTCTGAACAGATAATGACTAGCTCCAAGCCAGAAGAGCAGGTATCTTCTGAAGTACCTGCTCATTTTGATGTGATAGTCCACATCCTGAAGATCTATCGAGCACATCCAACTGTCCTTTTGCAGCAGAGGCAAAATGGAATGAACTGTGACCATCAGAATCTTTGAATACTGTATGAACTGATTTAATTTCCTGAGGTCCAGAATGGGTCTCAAGTCTCTAGTCTTTTCTGGCACAAAGAAAAATACTGAGCAAGTTCCAGACCCTTTCGGGTCTGGGGGTACCTCTTGGATGACTATTTTTTTTCCATGAGATTTCCCTCTGAATGGCTGGAATATCTGGGATATTTTTCACACTGGTGGCAGGAATTACAGAAAATGTTATGGCATAACCTCTGGATATGAGTCTCTGTACCCACAAATCTTTTGTAATCAATAGCCAGGCTTTCCATTGCAGAGACAAATGCCCCCGATTGCCTCTATAGGGGAACAGCCAGATCCTTTTCTGGGAGCACTGAATAGTGCTTATTTAAGAATGAATCTCTGAAGCCCTTTTTGCTGTGGGCCACCTCTGCAATGATGACAGTGTCTTGCGTTTGAGTTCCCTCCTCTGCCCCTGGGTGAACTATCTCCATGTGACTCTTGAAAAGGACTTTGGAATTTCCTAAATCACATTTTTCTACCTCCTCGTTGATGTCTAGAAAAACATATTTGAGGGGTAGAAAAATGTATACCCATGGCAGACAGGGTCTTTCCCTTTTGTTGACATCTGGAAAGCATGTCACTAACCTTGGAGCCAAACTGAGAAAATCCATCAGAAGGCACATTGACAAATGAAGATTTAAAGGGCCCTGCAAAATCACATAAGTGCATCCAGGCATGTCTCCTGATAGTTATGCCTGAACCCACAGCCCATGAGGAACTTTCTGCCTCATGGGAGATCAACCTCATGGACACATTTGAAATGGACTGTAGGGTGGCCAACTGTGAGGAAATTATATTCTCAACTTTGGCAAACTCCTTGGTCAAATCTCTCTGTAACCTTATAATACATGCCAGATAATTCAGTGACCTCAGGGCAATGGTTGCAGAAGCTTACATGCATGTCCCAAATCTGTCCAAAGCCCTAGACTCCCTGTTAGGGGGACTGACAGAAGACCTCTGTTTTGTCAGTTCCTTCTTTGTAGCTGCAGCCACAGCCATAGCATTGACTGGGACTCCCTTTCTTCAGTGTTTACAGTCTTTAGAGGAGCTAAAATTTTGTCAAGTCTTTTCAGTATTGGCTCTGCAGTGTGCAGCTCCTTCCATGCCCAGCAAGAAACAAGGTTGATAAGCTCATCAGCTTAGGGGGGGGGGGTCACCCAGGAAGTAGATGGGCCAGATCATGGAAGCCTCCAGAAATACCAATTCCTTCTGGGAGGGGTTGTCAGAGAACCAACCACCTTTTTGTTTCAGGATCTCTGGAGACTTCTTCAGGTGGTGACCTGGGGTCCCCTCCACTTCATCAAAATCGGTGTCCTTTGTGAGAGATTCCTGGGGGGGGGGTCTAAGTGTCTCATCTTACATGTTCTCTCCAAGGAACTTCATCAGTGGGATGCTCTGGAGAAGTCAAAGGGTGGTAGCAATACAATGGAAAAAAAACACTTGTCCTGAAGGAACCGACACACTGCGGAAGCAAAAATACGTCCTTTAATGAAAGTCACAGCTCACAGCAAGAAGTTCTTTCAAAACCATACTAAAACTTATTACAAGAATACGGATCAAGTGCTTTCATCCACCGACATGTGGACTTCATCAGAATCAATTAATTAAATTAATCATCACTATTTAAACTCTTTTTGGCGCCATTTCTAAATAATAATTTAAAGAAATAAATCTCTACTTTTTATAAAAAGAATATTACTTGTACATAAATTTATCAACATCTCTATTGCTAATTTAATTAATACATATCAATCCATAATATATAAACATATGTTTTAAAATATGTTTTAAAAATATGTTTTAAAAACGTACTTTTAAAAGTGTCAACTATCATATAATACTGCTATACAATATGCTGCCATTCTATGGTACATTCCTTGTTGAATCAATTCTGTTCCTATATGGGTGGCACAGTGCTACAGCAGTTAATGCTATCGCCTCACAGCAAGAGGTTTTCCGGTTCAATTCTCGGCTGGGGTGCCTTCTGTGTGGAGTTTGCATGTTCTCCCCGCATTCGCGTGGGTTTCCTCCGGGTACTCCAGTTTCCTCCCACATTCTAAAGACATGCTTCTGGAGCGTTTCTCCCCAGGCCTCCACTGAAAACAGGATCTGTGGAACCTAGTCGGACTTTCCTGGTCAACAAATGTTAAATATATTGTGAACATATATTGTGAATCAATGGTGCCTAAAGGGTCTGAGTGTGAGAAAAATAATAAATAAATAAATATGTATAATAATGTATAGTACCATACAGCAACAGCTATGCTGTATTCTACTATACATATTTTCAGGGACAATATGTTATATAATATAAATACAATTATAACATAATGTATAAAATTGCATACTCGTAAACTCAGTTGTATATAATAATAAATGCACCCATTAATTTAAATATATAGGCAGTACAATATAATTAATTCATATATCAACAAGTTATATGTCCTGAAATGATGAATTATATAATTAATATATAATTATATACTGGGCTCTGCTTACCTGCTAATCTTTCAGTACCAACTCCAATCCTCCTTTATTATATATACAACTTTAGACTTGCTATACTTAACTGACCTGTCCTGTTGATATTTTCTTAATTTTAGAACTGTATTTAGTTTCTTTATTTACCTTTCCTTGTCTTGTTGAGATTTTCTTTGTATATGCGATAAGTTTGATAGATAGTTATGTAGTTGAGCTTCCAACCTTTGTTAATGTATTGTACTAACATTTTTTTTGTTACTTAATTCTCTTGGAGCTTATTTCCCCGGGCCTCTACTGAAAATGGACATATATCCAGTTAGACCAGCCCGGTAAACAAAATAAAAATAAAATAAATAAAAAATAAATAAAATAAAAAATACTTATAAAAACTTCCAATTAAAATTCATTTAAAATAATAGTCTTATATGTCTACTGATGTGTAATAAAAAACACTAATTATGTTTACTAATAAATATTTAAATTCATAATACTAGTGTTCATTCTGTAAAAACAGTTTTAATGTAATATAATCATTTAATCCGGGCGATGTTGATGCATCAGTTAGAATTTGCCATTTAGCTTCTCTCTCAGCTAAATGTGCCCTTAAATTACCTCCTCTCAAATTCGAAGTAACCATCTCTATAATGGCAAATCTGAAATGATGTGTACTGTCTGTGTATTGTATATGCTTAAAAAGTGCATTAGTACTGTCTTTCTTCTTAATGGCATATAAATGCTCATATATTCTCTTCTTAAACATACGTTCTGTTTTACCTATGTAAAAACAAGAACATGTTGAGCATTTTGCCATATATACAACATTCTTAGTATTGCAGTTACCTCTCCTAAAAACAATTTTTGTTTTATTTATATTGTCCAATACTACATCATCCTCTTCTAATATAACCTGATAATAAGCACATCTTCCACATTTACGGGTTCCTCCGTGATGTAAAGATATCTCACTCACCCTCTGAGGTTTCTCTAACAAATGTTTTAAATTCAAACCCATCTTATATACAAATATGGGGGCATCACCAACTATTCTCCTCAAATCTTGATCAAGAGTAAAAATGTTCCAATATTTTTCAAGATGTCCTTGATGTTAGTAATTTGGGGTGTGTATTCAAAATAAATGCTCTTTTGTATTCAGTTTCCACTTCCACTGCTACTTCTTTCTTTAAAAAATTCCCCAACACTGGGACAAATTTTTTCCCCATTCCCCTATTACATATGTTTTAACTTCTTCTATTAACTGGGGTGGATATCCTCTATTTATAAACAACTTACTAATAAATTCTATTTCATCTAACATCTCTCTATAATTTGATGTCATGCGTGCTGCCCAGATACACTGTCCTTTAAAGATACTTTTTTTCGTCTTATATGGATGGTTGCTTGTAAATTCCAGATAATTATTGGAGAAAGTGTTCTTTCTAAAAATTCGTGACTCAAATCCTTCACTACTACTTGATATATATGTATCTAGATAGGACAGTCCCTCTTTATTATAATTATATGTAAATTTCAAGAACTGACTGGTATTATTTAATAAATTCATCAATAGTGTCCTCTTGTCCATCCTGTAAGATAAATATATCATCAAGAAATCTAGTGTAATATCTGATATATTTATAATAATGGCTCTTAAATATATTTTCTATTTCCCAGTCTAACATCACTAGATTAGCATAAATTGGAGCACAAGCAGCTCCCATTGCGACACCATGAATCTGTCTATAGTACTCCCCTTCAAAAAAATATAATTATAATCTAATATGATACTCATTAATTCCATAATTACAGGTGAGTGTAAGAGTACTGTTTAATACTATTGTAGAAGCTGTCCAATCCTTGTTCCTTAGGGATGCAAGAAATCAAGTCTATGACATCTATTGATATAGAGAACATTCCTTCCTTCCATAACTCAGGTGTTAATTTTCCCAAGAACATCCACGAATCTTTAAGTAAATGTGGAATTTTGCTATAAATATGTTTTAACCAGGTGTCGATTACAACACCCATAGGAAATGTCTTAGAATGACTACCTGATATGATTGGTCTAAATGGGGGATCCTTGTAGTTCTTGTGTACTTTAGGCACTCCTATAATAGTGGCTAATATAGGATGGTCCACTTTCATAAAGTTGTAAAGGTCAGTGTTGATTCTTCCATCTAACATCATATCATCTAAAAACATGTTAATCCACCTATATCCAATATTGATCTCATTCAAAGAAACTGTAGTGTAATTCCCAGATGCAACTAATATATTATACATTTTGTTAATATATTCGTCTTGATCATATATTACTATCCCTCCCCCCTTATCAGGTTTCATTATATGTATTGATTGATCAGCTGTTATATGTTTCAATAAGGTTAATTCTTCCTTATTCAAATTACTACTATATGTGCTTACTTTTTTGCTCTTATTTTTATACACACTTGTACTATTCTTTAACATGTAAATATCTCGAGTTACCAATTTCTCATATAGAGCTACATATGGATTACTGGGGGGAATAAAAGTACGTTTTTTCTTTAACTTACTGTTGCCCACCTTCTTTGGTACATTATTATAATAAATAGCTAAGTTTAATTCCCTGAGGTATTTTTTTATCTCAATAATACTATCCACTATCCTAAATTTGTTACTTGGAACAAATTTCATGCCTTTGGAAAAAAGTGTAAAAAAAATAATTGCTAATTTCCATATCTGTATAATAAACTTATGTACAAGTAATATTCTTTTTATAAAAAGTAGAGATTTATTTCTTTAAATTATTATTTAGAAATGGCGCCAAAAAGAGTTTAAATAGTGATGATTAATTTAATTGATTCTGATGAAGTCCACATGTCGGTGGATGAAAGCGCTTGATCCGTATTCTTGTAATAAGTTTTAGTATGGTTTTTAAAGAACTTCTTGCTGTGTGCTCTGGAAAAGTATTGGAAGAGATGATGATGTCCTGATGGACCGGCTGGAGACTAGTTCAGACTGGCTGTCCCACTGAAAAGGATGGATGAATCTCAGAACAAAGAATCAGATGAGGCAGGGCTGACTGATTCAAAGGAAGCAGTGATGTCTCTGCTCCAGCCAAGAAGAAAGCTCTCTCCACAACCTCAAAGGCAGAATACCTTGGGGACATAGAAGCTAACAGCACTGTAGCTAGAATCTCTTGAATCATCGGTTCCTGCAACCCCACCAGCACTCCACCTGAGAAGGGAGTTGCACTCAAGCTATCCAGCACCAGGCACTGAAGGGAAGAGATGGCTCTGACAGTTTTAGAGTCAAGTGCAACCTCCCAGACCAGGCGCTGATGCTACAGCTTCGAGAGTCTTCCAGCTCCAAAAGACTTGGAGTCGATCAGCTCAGGGGAACCATTAGAGAAGAAGAACAGATCATCTTTGGTTCCAAGGAAGACACCCCCAGGGATCTTGGATCCAAGGGCTCCAGAACAGTTGGTCAGATTGGAGAAGGAGATACCAAGGGTAAAATGTACAAGGGATGGCTCACAGACCCAGTTGGAGTCAGAGCAGGGAGAACCCCCATCTGAATCTGTGCTCTGAGGAACTTCCTCATCATCCTATCAATATCGGCTTTCAAAAGACTCCTGGAAGACCTAAGACACAATGTGGTCGATGGAAATCTGGAGTGTCTTTGTGAAGATTCCTCCAGGAAAGGGGAATGGGGTCTAGATGAGACACAATCGAGGATAGTAGAGGAGAACAGATCTGTGGGGACCTAGGTTTCAAAATGGTCAGATCAGAGATGGACAGATCTGACTTCTTATTCATTTTTTGAATCTCGTCAGTTTGTCAGCTATGATAAAGCACAACAATACCAAACAGAGCTAACCACTACATATAAAAACTTATAACAAACTCTAAAGCTAGAGAAGTTAGAAAAGTACTTTTTTTGTTATAGTAGAAGAAAAAAGAAAGGAGAAAGCTGGCAATAATGACAGAAAGAAATACTCCTAAGAAAAACTCCTAAGTGTAAAAAAAGAAAGAATACCAACAGTGGTAGGAAGGGTACTGAACAAATGGTAGCTGAAAAAGTAGCAAAAAACTTGGAGGGGAGAAGAAAATAGTTTAATATAAGTAGTAAAGATATGTACTAACTCACAACCCAAAACAGTGGAAAACTCCAATAAAATGCTAGAAAGTAATGGGATCCACATCTCATGCTAATGGCAGCCAACGAGATCTGGGGTATGTTACGTTGGTGGGGAATTATGGGTAAAGGGAGGAGTTTGAGAGTTCTTCAATCCAATGATCTAGCAGAAGCAGCCAAGTCTGATCCAAGTCTCAGATCTGAACTCATCAGTTGAATGAATGAAAATGACAACATCAGAGCCAAAGCTTAGATGTCCTACACATGGACAATCAAAAGTGAGGTTTTCATTGCTGGTTTTGTATGTGGTACTTAGAAAATATAATGTTACCCAGGAAATCTATAGTGTAGTCCCCCATTAATAAACTGTGCTCTAAGTATAACAATACTACCCTTAATCTACATGAATGCTTACAGTTTCAGAAATGATCTACCTGTGCTACAAGCCTATGAATATTTTTATCACCATAACTTGTTAGCTGTCACAGAAGCTTACCTTGAATCAAATATATGACTTTAAGATTAAATTGGAAGGTTACCCTGGTTACACTGAAAAGAAAGGTTTAAAGTTCTGCCATGGTTAGCTGCTTTAGTGTGACTCCTTCTCCAAAGTCATTTTGGCTCCAATTCATCTTCCAAGACTGGGCTAGGAAAGCTGTGCTTGATTTAGTTGCACCAAGGAAAACTAAAATCATAATGATAGCAGTAATCTGTCATTCAAGTGTAATAACAGTTTTGTAATACTATAACTGTGCTAGCTAAGGCCAGTAAATCACAGGTAATGCTTGTTCTTGGAGTTGCCAGTACTGACTATGTATCATGGATTTATGTCATAAGAGCCATATTAGATATAGTTACAAGAAATAAAGTATCATGCTTCCGATTTCATAGTATGCTCAGTCATTATAAATAATGTGAGACATATCAGATATGCTGATGTTATAGCTAATACCTTAAAATACCACTTCCTGTATTCTGATTCAAAAGAATCAGCTTCTTACTTAAAACAAGAAGTCTTTATCACTTGACATTTTCTCAAGAATTCTCTGCTCTCCTGGAAACAACTGACTTGCTTCTAAATAAAGTACATTCTATCACTGTTACAGAACAAGACTGCTTGTCCTTTCTTTTTAATTTTACTATCAGTCTCCTTTACCAGATTAGAAGGACTCATGTCAAAAGAAATGGTATAAAGGTCACTACCTTTTCATATGCCCCAAAAGGGATGTTTATTACTTAAACACACTTTCAGCCAATGAAAAAGGTATGTTTTGGCTTATTTATTTATTTCTCTTTGTTAACCCGAAAAGTCTTCTTCTTCTTCTTCTTCTTTCGGCTTTTCCCGGTTAGGGGTCGCCACAGCGGATCACCAATCCACTCATGATTGGCAGCGGAGTTTTATGGTGTTGAGTTGCCAGCTCAGCCTTCCACGGAAGGTGCATACACACATGCACACACTCATGCCTAGGGCCAGTTTAGAGTGTCCAATCCACCTAAAAGTCTGACTGGGCAAAAACATTTTCAGAGGAGGGCCAAGGAGAAAAGCTCCACATTTAAGTTACACATAGGTTCATATGTGTTTTCTGGGCTAACAACTACAAGGGCCTTTTTCAGCCTAGCCATGCATCCCAAATCTCTGACAAGTTCTGGTACTCTTGATAACTGTAAACAGGGGCATAGGAGATGAAAAATGCATAAGCAGGGGGCTGGGAGGTGAACCATTTATAGGTTGCCTGTGTCCATTACAGACATAGGTGCCAAGCCAGGGATGAATTTCCTGTTCCCCATCCAATTGTCCAAGTTACACTTGAATTGTGTTAGGGAGGAACTCTGCTTCATATGTATGGGGAGCCTGTTCCAGAGATGGGGTAGTCTCTGGGATACATATTTATCTCTCCAGCAGGTCCTATTTATATTACAGGCAAGGTTTATGTCTTCAGAATGGATAATTCTGGTGCTGTTTGTTTTGTTGATATGCAGGAGGTCCATCAGAGTGGGGTATGACAATGCCCTGTATGCCAGGCATAGATCTCTCCTCAACAGCCTGTCAGAGACAGACTACAGGGATAGGGTCTTCAGGCGGTCTGCACAATACATTTTACTTCCGCCCTGTATTCTTTTAGTGAGGAGCCTCTGTGGATGTTTCAATTGCTGGATATTCTTGCTTAGGTGCATAACAAAGGGGGCATTGTACTCAATGACAGGTCTGATGAATGCCGAATACAGTGGAACAATGACTTCCTTGAACCTAGATGCCATACCTTTGTTTATAAGTTGCGCAACACAGAATGATTTCCTCAATACAGTAGACATGTGGTAGTCAAAGGCAAGATTACTGTCTATGTGTGTCTTTAAGTCCCTGACTACTGGGTCAACTCTAAGGGGAGTGTTGTCAATATGGTAGTTAACAGGGGTGGATGACTTCCCGAAAGATACTCTTACGCATGTGTTTTGCATTCAGTTTTACTTCATGGCTCAGACACCAGTTGTTTGTCTGTGTCAGCCCTTCCTGGAGAACATTTGTGCTTGTGTGGGATTCAAGGACAGCTTCTAATTTGCAATCATCTGCAAATGTAGACAGCCAGAGACCATTAGCATTGGCCTTGACTTCAGAGAAGTAAACACCAAAAAGGAGTGGTCCTAGGACTAAACCCTGAGGGACTCCACTTGTGACTGGCCTCTTTGTAGAGGTCAACTCCCCAATTTTAACTTCCTGGGTCCTGTCTATGAACCATCTGGCTATCCACGGGGTGACATACTTGATGTATATTTGTAACTGCAGAGTAAAAATATCTATACATGAGCTTATTTACATGATTTTTAAATATTTCATAACAGTTTAACACAAAAACAAGAAAGAAATTAACATAAATTGGATAATTATTGACTAGAGAAATAACATACAGTAACAATTAATATATTTACAGCATGATGGCTGCAGGGAAAAGATCAAACTGGGGTGTTTTGAGTTTATTAATAATTTAAAGACAGATAAGTAGAATATAGCTTAAAAAATATAAGAGAGATATGAGAGGGGAGAAGTTATGGAAATGAGCATGAAGATAAATGAACAGTGGAAGAATTATAGTTAGAGGTGGAGTGTGACAGAAGGAGGAAAAGTAATTGTTTAAGAAATAAGTGCAAGTATGGGAGGAGTGATAAGGTACAAAAAGACTAGGAAGCAGAGTGGCTGTAAGAGTTGGAGAAAAGTAATCTGAGTAAAGCTAGCCAGATGACCAGGAAAAACATTTTTGGCATAGGTGCTGTTTAAGCAAAGTTTTGAAACTATTCAAAGTTTTCTATCTGTTTTATCTGTGTGGGGATTTCATTCCAGATTTTTGATACATAACGAGAGTAAATAAAGTCTCCAGGAGTGTTGAATATCTTACTGATACATAGTAAAAGTTTACTGACAAAATGAAGGTATCTAGTGGGTGAATAGTAGAGTAGAGTATTTTGTAATGCTGGTCATTTGTCTGGAGAGTACAATAGGTTGTGGGCAATAATTAGTTGTGAGTATGTCAACTAGTTTTGGAGTTTAAGCCAGATTAATTGCTTTAATGCAAAGATGTGGTATGTTTTATCTGTTTGGTTGCAAATTTAACTGTTTGGGAGTAGCAGGAGGCTAGTTTCATTTTATACGTAGAGCTGATATTTGTAAGAATAGGAAAAGCATATAATAGAGAGGCAAGGAGGTATGTTGCTGCTAGGGTAATCCTTGCTTGATCTGTAAAGTAGTGTTTAGCCCTATAGAGGGAGCCACCAGATTTTGGTGAATTTTCTTGATGAAATGAAGTATGTGTTGATCAAATTTGAAGATGTCATCTATTATGACCCTGAGTAGTTTAGTTTGGCTTATAGTTTCTATGTTTATGTTATTACTTGAGGTAATATGAAATGTGTGTTTCTGGTTAGGGTGTTGTTTTGGACTTCAAAATAAAGAGCTTGTGTTGTAGAATAGTGGTTATTTCTGATGTTTTGTATCGTATTAAGCAGTTTGAGATACAGTACCACAATCTTCTGCAATGTTTAGATGAAAGTCAGAAAACATATTTTTTCCCAAAATATCAAGACATTGGTCATTTTTCATGTTCTGTTTTGTACAGGGGAAAATAACTGAATCTGGACTATCCTATGACAAGTGAGAGAGAGAGGCAGTTAGCAATCCCATCCACTTTTCAAACAATTCCCCAGAAGTCAAGCAAATTATGTTCATCTGACACCAAATTCAGTGGATTGTTGTTAGATCTCACTCAAGAATGCCTTCTTTAAACCTTTTAGGAAACAAAAAGCTACTAAGTCAGAAGGCAAAATATCTTAACTCATCTGCACCAATACTGCATGCCACCATCAAGATCTAAACAAGCATTGCAGCCTTAGTGGGTGTCAAATGGAAACTCACTTGTATTTCTCTACATCACTTTCTTAACATTGTTACCAACCATATTGACTCCATAGATATAACCTTAATTAATAGTATCTAGGATCATTTGTTGTTAAATAAGGTCATAATGGAGAATTATAAAAGAGTAAGAATCTAAGCTCGGTATGGATAGACTACAAAAAAGTACTTGACAACATCCCGCATTCATGGATAAAAGAGTCCTTACAAGTGTACAAGATACACCCTATATTGATCAATTATATTACAGTAACTATGAAACAGTGCCAAACCACTTTGCAGCTAAGTCATTATAAAAGGCAAATTATTATCCCAGGGATAAAAATTCAAAGGGGGATATTCCAGGGTGACTCTTTGACACCACTGCTCTTTTGTCTTGCCCTTAACCCATTAAGCTATATGCTTAACAGATTAGGTCATAGCTACAATTTGGATCCCAAAAAACAACAAAGGATAAGGGCTTTTCATCTTCTTTTTGTGGATTATTTAAAACTGTACATGCATTAGATGAGGAACTGAAACCACAGCTGCAAGTGGTAAAAATTTTCTCAGATGATATAAGAATGTCATTTGTTCATGACAAATGTGCAAAAGCAACCTTTAAAGCAGGAAAGCTGCAGCACCAGGAAAATATCAGTTTGGGACAGTAATGTGATATAAAAGAACCTGAGTAGGAGGAGTATATAAGTATTTGGGAACTGATGAAGGATCAACAATAAAGCATGAACAAATCTGAATAAATCTTAGTAAGGAATATTTTAGAAGACTAAAATTAATAGAAACAAAGTCCAAGCTATAAACCAATTTGTGTGCGGAGTCTGCATGTCCTCCTTGTGGTCGCGTGGGTTTCCTCATGGTGCTCCGGTTTCCTCCCACAGCTCAAAGACATGCTGTAGGTGGATTGGACACTCTAACTTGGCCCCAGGTGTGAGTGCGTGTGGGTGTGTGCCTTCTGTGGAAGGTTGGGAGCCGGGCTGGCAACTCGACACTGTAAAACTCCACTGCCAGTCATGAGCGGACAGGTAATCTGCTTTAGTGACCCCTAACTGGGAAAAAGCTGAAAGAAGAAGAGGAAGCTTTTCCTGTTCTAACTTACAGTTTTAGGGTGAATGACTGGTCCCAACAGGTATTGGATCAGTTGGACAGGAAAACAAGAAAAATGCTTCATGCTTATCAAATGATTTACAAAAATCAGTAAGTACCAAAATTATGCATTCCCCCTTTTGAAAGACATATGTGCCTCCTCGATATTTATTACATGTACAGATCTGCAGTTTCCTGACCTGACAAGCTCTAAACATAGTGAAAGTTTTAAAACATGAAGAGAACAAGTCTAAGATGACTTCCCTGCTTAGTTTAGCAGAAGCTTATTGGTGTCAAGTGGGAATAGAAATGAAACCAGAAGTAGATGAAAATCAAGCAGCAACTGAATGTGCCAAAAAAACAAAAGAAAGAACATAAGGTGAAGGATCAGATGAGAACGTAATAATGTGTAAAATACATAAATATAGTTGCAAGTACAGAAAACTCCTGGAACAACCTCATGTTGATCAGGATCTAATGCAGGAATTGTTAAGGAGAGGTGAATTCAAACCAAAAGATGAAAGGTTAATATTGGTGGCCCAGGGTAGTGGATTACATATATGCTGGTTTACAAAGCCCACTGAACATGTCAGAGAAACAGATAAATGCAGGGTTTGTAAAACAGAATTGGAAACAGTCGCACATCTTCTTGCTGAGTGTGATACACTAATGGCAGAAGGTCTGTATACTGAAAGGCATAATAATGTTGCAAGACTGCTGCATTGGGGATTGTGCAAACATTATAATATTGAACTATGTGAGAAGCATTGGAAACATCAGCCACAAAGCATTATAGAAAATAATGAAGTTTACATCACATGGGATGACTCATTACCAACAATTCAAAAAGTAGATGTGAGAAAATTAGATATAGTTGTCCATGAAAAGAAGTCAAAAGTAGCATTGATCATTGAAATTGCTACACCAAGTGATTAGAGTGTCTTACATACAGAGAGACACAAAGTCATAAAATACCAGGGTTTGCAGGCAGAAAAGAGGGCAATGTAGTAGGAGCAATGGGACTCAAAGCAAAGAATTTACAGTTGTATTTAAATATGTTACTGATGCATGTAACTCCATATGAACTGCCGAAGGAGTCAATTCTGGGCACATTGCAGGTTCTGCAGTGAATACTTTTGTCTAATATCAAAGACTGAAACAGTAATAAATTCATGAACTTTAATCATACTTTGACTAAGGAATGGGGTCCACTTGCGTCATAGTATTTGAAACCCAAAAGGCCTGGAGAAATTAAACAGCATTAACAACCACACTACCTCCATAGATGTAGCCTCAGTTGATAGTATCCATCTATCTACCCAAGTACTGTCTACTTCTTCCTTTGGTATGAGAATTATAGGTTCATAGGTTCATAGGTAGATACTAGGCTATCTGCCCTAGGGCATTTATAACCTAGCCAGAGTGTATTTGGCTTCCGCCTCCCTATTAGATTAGCCTACTGCGCCTCTGTAAAGTAGGTCACAGAAGGTACCTTTTTAAGATTAGTTTACTGTGCCTCTGTCTAGCAGGGACACAGGAGAGATCCCAGGGGTGAATTTGTGATTTCCCATCCACGCTTCCAAATTTCGCTTGAAGAGGGTCAGCGAGGGGCTATGTCTAACATGAATTGGGATTCTATTCCAGAGTGAGGGGAGCCTCTGGGAAATGAATCTGTCCCTCCAGCATGTCCTATTTATTTTTGTGTTGAGGTTTAGGTCCCTGGAACGTGTAGTTCTAAGGGACTTGGATTTTTTGAGGTGGAGCATGTCCATTAATTCTGGGTTTCACATGGCTTTGTACGTCAGGCATAGATCGCCTCTGAGTAGGCGGTAAGCAACTGAGTAGAGATGGAGTTTCTTTAGTCGAGCTGCATAGGACATCTGTTTGTAGCCCATGATCCTCTTGGTGAGGTACTTTTGGGGTCTCTCCAGTTGCTGCAGGTGTCGGGTAAGGTACATCCCAAAAGGGGCATTGTATTCAATTATGGGCCTGATGAGTGATGAGTAGAGGGGTACAATGACCTCTCTTGATCTAGATGCGAACCCTTTCATGATAAGGTGGGCTATATAGAAGGTCTTTCTAACCACTTTGGCAACGTGATTATCAAAGGAGAGATTACTATCTACATTGGTCCCCAAATCACTAATTATTTCTTCCGTACTTAATGGATTACCACTTATGTGGTCATTTGTGGGCACCTTGTTTTTCCCAAAAGGGATGACTATGCACTTTTTAGCATTTAGCTTGAGGCCGTGGCTCTGGCACCAAGCATCCGTCTCTGTGAGACCCTTTTGGAGGATGCTTGTGTCAGCTGGAGATTCAATTATGGCCCCCAGTTTGCAGTTATCTGCGAACTTTGTCAGCCATAATCCCCCCCGTGTTAGCCTGAACCTCAGAGAAGTATATACCGAACAAGAGAGGTCCCAGAACTGAGCCCCGTGGGATGCCACTTGTAACTGGTTTGGATTCGGACATGGCACCTGCAATTCTGACCATGTGGGTTCTATCTCTCAGCCAGTTTGCAACCCATCTTGTGATATAGGGGTTCATATTTAAGCTGGTAAGCTTATTTATGATGCCCGAGTGGGGTATTGTGTCGAAGGCTTTTGCGAGGTCCAGGTAGGCTGTGTGGACTACCTTGCCCTCATCTATGGCTTTGGTAACTGTTTCAAAGAAATCAACTAGGTTTAAGAGGCAAGATCTGCCCTTAACAAAGCTGAATTGGGTAGAGTCCAGTGTCTGGAGGCTCCCAATGTCTATGTTTATGAGTTCCATGATAATACGCTCCATAGCTTTACAGACCAGACTAGTCAGGCTTATGGGGCGATAGTTTCCGGGGTCCGTTGTGGCACCACCTTTGTGGAGTGGGACCACTGTAGCTGTACGCCATTCTTTGGGTACATATCCTGTAGTAAGACTAAGTTTGAACAGTGACTTAATGTGAGGGTTCAGTTCTTCTTGGAGCTCATGTAAGACACAGCCTGGGACACCATCCGGTCCCATAGATGCTGTGTTTTTTGCTTTGGAGAGGGCAGCTTTCACCTGTGCATCTGTGATGTCAGGGAGGTTACATTCAGTTGGGATAGGCATTTGCTCCTTTGGGGGGGAAGGGGGGGAGAAGTTTGTGCTGAAGCTGTCTGCCAGGATGTTGGCTATGTCTGTAGGTTCAGTATATTTTGTACGGTTATGCAACAATTCAGAGCATATCTGGGAGTTTCCACCCATGTTCCTGACATAACTAAAGAAGGCCTTGTGATTATCTTTAGTGTCTAGGGCAAATTTTCTTTCGAAACTGGCCTTTGATGATTTTATGAGGGATCGAAGCTTCTTGCTAATACTGATCAGAGATGCCTTCCCTTTTTGGGATTTTGCTCTATTATGTAGTAGCTTCCTCCTTCTGTTGTATAGCTTATTTATGGCCGGGGTCCACCAGACCGGTCTCCTGTTTTTGGAGGAGTGAGTCTTGGTTTTATTTGGGATAGCACGATCCATGCATTCCTGCAGGTGCTCATAGAATGCATTTGTAAAGGATTCTGCAGATTGGGCTGTATTATCCTCTGGCCCAGGGGCTTTGAAGGATTCCACCACAGTCTTGAGAAGTGCAAAGTTGGCTTTTGAGTAATTCTTTACAGTGATTTCCTTGGCTGGGGGTGGGGATGAGATATGGATGTCCAGGCAAATTTGTTTATGGTCTGATCTTACCAATGAGGGGTTTACCTCTGGTGTGGAACATAGAGTCCCCATGTTGGTGATGACCAGGTCCAATATGTTGTTCCCTCTTGTGGGAGTGGTGACCAGTTGTTCAATTGCGTTAGAGTTTATAAATTCAAGGAACCATTGGGCGAGGGTGTTTGGGCTTGAGTAGTTTTCCCAGTCAATGTTTGGGTAGTTGAAGTCACCCAATAACATAGTGTTTGGAGAGACCTTAATATTCTCCAGTGTTCTCAAGAATGCCAAGTGGGGTTCCTGTAATAGGGAGGGTGTTCTGTAGCAGGCTACAAACTGAAAGGCAGTTTTACCCGCTGTTAGTTGCACATGGATGGTTTCCGATGCTTCATGCAGTGCCACTAACCTGGAGGTGTAGGTATCTTTGATGAATATAGATACTCTCCCTCCTTTTGTGCTTCGGTCCAAGTTTTGAGGCCGAAACGCATGGTATGAGTTATAACCTGGTAGTGCTGGGGTGCACTCAGGAGCCTTGAACCAGGTTTATGTTACTGCACAGACATTGATTTTCTCCATACTGAGGAGAGCCTCGAGTGCGTGCATCTTGAGGTTTAGACTTCTGGCATTGAGTAGCATTACCTTTAGTTTTTTTATCCTTGGGTTGTCTATGGAGGTGGGTTTGTCCTTTGAGCCTTGCCTAAAAAAGGCACTATGGGGGTGGCAAGAGCCTTGGCCAGTATACAAAAGCCTAAGGGTGACAGCTGCAAGCCGTCCCTAGCGAAGCAATGTGGCTTGTCGAGCATGTCATCCCAGGCTGACAGACACTGGATCCCCTTTGAATGACAGCAATACTTTAGCCAATTGTTGAAACTGATCAATTTGTCTTTATACTGTGGCATCATTCTTGGTGAGGGCAAGATGCTACTCAAGATCAGGGTCATACCAGCCTGGGCTACATGGTCAGAGAACTCCTCTATGTCTCTTTATATGTAGTCCAGGGAGGTATGTCTCAGGTCATTCACACCAGCATGAACAATGACGGAGTCATACTTGTACTTGCTTTGGAGTGACCTGAGTGCTTGCGTTATGTGGCGGATCCTGGCACCCGACAGGCAGCTTACAGTGACCTTCTCCTTGTTCAGTCTGGTGAGCGGGACATCAGCGTGCCAGACAATAGAGTCCCCTATAACAAGTGTATTTGGTGTGTTGTTTGGCCTTAAGGGCTGTGACTGTGAGGCACACTGATTTTGTGAGATATGTGATTCGTGAGTATTGTTGAGGGGTGGCTGTTGCTTGGATATCTGCTTAGGAGGTCTTTGCTGTTTAGGCAGATTTTTATTTAGAGCCTCCGAGTATGTTTTTGTGCGTTTATGTGTTGGGTATGCAGATGCAATAGGTCTGTGTGAGACTGGATTTGTGGTGTGGGTGGTTACTTTTCCTCCTGACTGACTGTGCCAGTCTTGGGTTGAGAGAGCTCTGCCTCCAGTTTGGCTGTGTAACTGCATCTCTCACATGTATTAGAGTTTGTTGGAAGGAGGAGAGGGTTGTCTGTGTACATAAGGCAATTGTAACATTGCCTCAAAATTCCCAGATTCACCAGCTGGACTGGAGAGTAACCTTGAAACTGACCCTTGGACATACCAGATTAGTATAGGGAACTGGTTTTTTACGGATCAGATTAGGGAAGGGAACTGATTTTTCACTTGATCAGGAAGGACCAATCGGGAGTCTAATACTTATGAGAAGTCAAGGAGGGTGTAGTGCTTTAGTTAGTTAGTGTTTTCTTATAAGAGCTGAGCAAGTGCAAGGCTTTAGAAAGAGAATAGAGTGATTACTTTGAGAGTTTGAACAGTTCTAAGGGAAAAAGTAAACAGCAGACTTTGTGGAGCCATGAATAGTTTAAACCTGTTTAGGCGGTGCTGCCCGACGCTGCTCAGTGCGCAAAACCGCGCAAAAAGAGAATTGTAGGGTTTTAAGAGAGAGAGATCAAGGAGTTTAGAATTGACCCAAAATGGCCAATAAAACTACAGCTTCTAGGTAGTAACCACTCCTCCAGGGACAGGCAGGCTGTTCAGTGTTAACCACTCCCACTGGTGAACACAGAGACTTCCCTTTAGCCCAAGCAAGCACTGGCCTTCTAGAAACTTCCAAACAGTTCAGAACAGCAAATCTGCAACTGAACTTTCTTAACTTTCAGAAAGTGGGAAAAAAAGCAAGATTTTTTTTTCTTGTAGTTTAAAGGTAGCAGAGATACACAAGCAGCAAAATAACCACAACAGTGCAATAAATGACCCCACACTTGAGTGCTAGGCCAAAATCAGGTAAAATGCAGTTTTTAGAGAAAAAAACGATTTTAAATTAAGTGCAACACAGGAAATGCAGTAAAGACACACTTGTCATAGGTGACTCCATAGTCAGACACAGTGACGTCTTACTCACCAGACTGAACAAGGAGAGGGTCACAGTAAGCTGCCTGTCGGGCACTGGAATCCGCCACATAACACAAGCACTCAGGTCACTCCACAGCAAGTAGAAGTATGACTCAGTCATTGTCCATGCCAGTGTGAATGACCTGAGATGTACCTCCCTGGACTACATGAAAAGAGAAATAAAGGGGCTCGCAGATTATGTAGCCCAGGCTGGTAAGACCCTGACCCTGAGCAGTATCCTACCTTCACCAAGAATGATGCCACAATACAGAGAAAAAATGATCAGTTTTAATAATTGGCTTAATTTCTGGTATCATTCTAAGGGGATCCAATGTCTGTCTGCCTGGAATGACATGCTTGACAAGCCACGCTGCTTCGCAAGGGACAGCTTGCACCTGTCACCCCTGGGTTTCCGGATATTGGCAAAGGCTCTTGCCACCCCCATAGTGCCTTTTTTAGACAAGGCTCAAATTCTAAACCCACCGCCCTAGAAAACAATAATGGAAAAAAACTAAGGGTAATGCTGCTCAATGCCAGAAGTCTAAATCTCAAGATGCATGCCCTCGAAGTCCTCCTCAGTATGGAGAACATCGATGTCTGTGCTGTGACTGAAACCTGGTTCAAGGCTCCTGAGAGCACCCCGGCACTATCAGGTTTTACCTCATATCATGCTCCGCCCCAAAACCCGGACCGTACCACAAAAGGAGGGGGTGTATCCATATTCATCAAGGATACCCACACCTCCAGGTTGGTGGCAACTCACAAAGCATCAGAGACCATTCAGGTGCAATTAACCATAGGCAAAACTGCTCTACAGTTTGTAGCATGTTACAGGCCACCCTCTCAAACTCAGGAACCCCACACAGCCTTCCTGAAGACACTGGAGAGTATAAATGTCTCTCCAAACACCATCATATTGGGTGACTTCAACTACCCAAACATAGACTGGGAACATTACTCAAGCCCCAATACCCTAGCCCAAAGGTTCCTGGAGTTCATAAACTCAAATGCTATGGAACAACTTGTCACCATTCCCACAAGAGGTGAAAATATAATAGACCTGATCATCACAAACGTGGGGACAAAATGCTCCACACCGGAAGTATATCCCTCATTGGTGAGATCAGACCATAAACTAATCTCACTGGAGATCCACATCCCGCCCCCACCCCCAACAAAAAAGACCACAGTGAAGAACTTCTCAAAAGCCAACTTCACACTTCTTAAGACTGGTGTGGTATCCTTCAAGGCCCCTGAGCCATTGAAAACCACAACCCACGCTGCTGAATCCCGTACAAATGCTTTCTACAAGCACTTCCAGGATTGCATGGATCAAGCAATCCCAAATAAAATCAAGACCCTTTCCACCAAAGGCAAGCGCCCGATCTGGTGGACCCCAGCCATGAACAAACTTTACAACAAGAGGAGAAAGCTACTACAAGATAGAGCAAAATCCCTAAAAGGGAAGACATCTCTGATCAATACTAGTAAAAAACTACGATCACTCATAAAATCATCCAAGGCCAACTTTGAGAGAAAAATCACCAAGGACTCAAAAGACAATCATAAGGCCTTCTTTAGCTATGTTAGAAATCTGGGTGGAAACTCCCAGATATGCTCATTATTAGTCCAAAATGGTACAAAAATCACTGAACCCACAGACATTGCAAATATACTGGCAGACAGGTTCAGTGAAAATTTCTCCCCTCCCTCCCCTCCAAAAGGAGAAATATCTATCCCAGCAGAGTGTAGCCTCCCAATCATCTCAAATGCCCAGGTGAGAGCTGCTCTCTCTAAAGCTAAAAACACAGCATCAATGGGACCGGATGGTGTCCCCGGCTGTGTGCTACACGAACTCAATGAGGAACTAAACCCACACATAAGGCTGCTGTTTAATCTTAGCCTTACCACAGGATACGCACTCCAAAGAGTGGTGTACGGCAACTGTGGTCCCACTCCACAAAGGCGGTGCTTCTACGGACCCTGGTAATTACTGCCCCATAAGCTTAACAAGCCTGGTCTGCAAAGCTATGGAGAGGATCATAATGAAACTCATAAATAAAGACATAGGGGACCTACAGACATTGGATCCTACCCAATTGGCTTTGTCAAGGGCAGATCATGCCTCTTGAACTTGGTCGACTTTTTGGAAACAGTCACCAAGGCCATTGATGAGGGTAAGGCAGTTCACACAGCCTACCTTGACCTTGCAAAAGCTTTCGACACAATACCCCACTCGGGTATCATAGAAAATCTCACCAGCTTAAATGTAAACCCATATGTCACAAGATGGGTTGCAAACTGGCTCAAGGACAGAACCCACAGGGTTAGAGTTGCTGGTGCCATGTCAGACTCCAAGCCGGTCACAAGCGGTGTCCCACAGGGCTCAGTCCTGGGCCCCCTCTTGTTCGGCATCTACTTTTCAGAAGTGCAGGCAAACATAGGAGGATTGTGGCTGACAAAGTTTGCAGATGACTGCAAACTGGGCGCCATAGTTGAAAATCCATCAGACATAGATATCCTTCAGAGAGGTCTCATAGAAACGGATAACTGGTGCCAGAGCCATGGTCTTAAGCTAAACATCAAAAAATGTATAGTCATACCCTTTGGTAAAAACAAGGTAACCCCAAGTTACCACATAGGTGGCAATCCATTAAGCACAGAAGAGGTTATCAGGGACCTGGGGACCCAAGTTGACAGTAACCTTTCTTTTGACACTCACATTGCCAAAGTGGTTAGGAGGACCTTCTACATTGCCCACCTGATTATGAAGGGATTCACATCCAGATCAAGGGAGGTCATTGTTCCCCTGTACTCTTCACTTATCAGACCAATGATTGAGTACAATGCCCCATTCGGAATGTATCTTACCCGACACCTGCAGCAATTGGAAAGACCCCAAAAGTTCCTCACCAAAAGGATAAAGGGGCTCAAAATATGCCATATGCTGCCCGACTGAAGAAACTCCAGCTCTATTCAGTCACATACCGCCTGCTCAGAGGTGACCTGTGCCTGACATACAAGGCCATGTCCAACCCGGAATTAATGGACATGCTCCACCTCAAAAAATCCAAATCCACCAGAGCCACAAGAGCAAGAGACTTAAACCTCAACACGGATATAAATAGGATGTGCTGGAGGGACAGATTCATCACCCAGAGACTCCCTATGCTGTGGAACAGAATCCCGGTCCATGTGAGACAGAGCACCTCGCTGGCTCTGTTCAAGAGGAATCTTGACCAGTGGATGGGAGATCGTAGGTTTAGCCCGGGGATCATCTCTGTATCACTGCTGGACAGAGGCACAGCAAACTAATGGGTATAGTATTCTTCAACCTAAGGGGTGGTGAAAGCCACACAACTCTGGCTATGCTTATAAATGCCCCAGGGCAGATAGCCTAGTATGAACATATGAACCTATGAACAGGCTCTAGATGTGTTCCAAGTACTGTTACTGTTACAGATATAAACTTTAGCAAGCCGGAAAATGCCAAAAGTAGGCGGCAAAGCAGTAAAACTTAACAAAAAATCAGAAGAAAATACTTAAAATCACAAAAGTGGCTCCTTTTCTTCTCTTATTGTTTTCTCCCCTTGGTAGGTGCTTCAGCAACAACTAGCAAGCCTGAAAAGACGCCAAAATCACGAGGCAGCCTGGTTTTAAGAGAGACAGATCAAGGAGTTTAGAATTGATCCAAAATGGCCAATAAAACTACAGCTTCTAGGTAGTAACCACTCCTCCAGTGACAGGCAGGCTGTTCAGTGTTAACCACTCCCACTGGTGAACACAGAGACTTCCCTTTAGCCCAAGCAAGCACTGGCCTTCTAGAAACTTCCAAACAGTTCAGAACAGCAAATCTGTAACTGAACTTTCTTAACTTTCAGAAAGTGGGAAAAGCAAGATTTTTTTTTTTTTTTGTTTGTTTTTGTTGTAGTTTAAAGGTAGCAGAGATACACAAGCAGCAAAATAATCACAGCAGTGCAATAAATGACCCCACACTTGATTGCTAGGCCAAAATCAGGTAAAATGCAGCTTTTAGAGAAAAAAAAAAACGATTTTAAATTAAGTGCAACACAGGAAATGCAGTAAACAGGCTCTAGATGTGTTCCAAGTACTGTTACTGTTACAGATATAAACTTTAGCAAGCTGGAAAATGCCAAAAAGTAGGCGGCAAAGCAGTAAAACTTAACAAAAAATCAGAAGAAAATACTTAAAATCACAAAAGTGGCTCCTTTTCTTCTCTCAGCGTTTTCTCCCCTTGGTAGGTGCTTCAGCAACAACTAGCAAGCCTGAAAAAACACCAAAACCACGAGGCAGTGCCCAGTGTTCTTATTTTGTAAGGCCACTTAGACTCAGACATGAAACAGCATCCAGTGCATATAGTCACCATCTCAAGTTCTTCAATGTTGCAGTGGAGACAATGGTCTCCCAATGATGGCTGCTTCCCAAATAGCTAATGATATGGTTGTAAGACATATCTCTCAATCATACCGAATTCCTCGGTATTTACTGTTTTTGAGGTTGAAATAATAGGGTGCTGCAAATTCCTGAATAGCCCCTTTAAATCCTGATTTTGTTTTATTTTCATTTTTATATACATGCCGATGTTATCTTGCATCACCAACATATCCCGTGGTGTCATCAACCTGCATCAGTAGCAATTACAAGATAGAAGCAGCGTTATTCTTGCTGCAAACATGAAAGCACCCCTTACAAAATGCAGATCCTGCCAGGACTGACCAGAGGCAATACCAACAGAAAAAAAAAGTAGCAAATTGCCTCATCACTTCTAGCAAGCAAACAACTTGCAATATTTAAATTACCACACAACCATTACCGCAACTGTAATACCAGACTTGATTTGGGAAGCCACGATATTGTAATTAGGGAAATCAATGCCAGCACTGCATTTCAGCAATAGCAGTAGTAAGCCACCATTTGAGAGTTTGCAGTCAGAAAAATGACAAAGTAGCCTACTACTAGTTAGTCTGGCATGCTAATAAGAACTTCACAAAGGAAAGAAACGAGGACACACACACACACACACACACACACACACACACACACACACACACACACACACAACTCATTGGATACATACAGTCAAACAGGAATGAATGACAGGATAGCACAGATGAACTTCGCTAGCAGGTGCAGTATTCATTTATTCTGATTTATCGGCAATATAAAATAGTCAGGTCATCCGTGGGAGAACACCTACGATAAATGGGTATTATCTGGTTGAAAAAAGTGTTTGTTCAACAACCCAACCAGCAAAGCAGTCAGATGCTTTTATTTCAGCAATATGACTTAACACTGGGATAGTTACATACCCAGCAAAATATAGAGGTCACACCTGTCATGCCAAACCTCTATAGATATATTACACTTTCATGCTATAATTTTAACACATTCTAATGAGCTCAGCAACCTCACAACTGAAGCATCAGCATTGATGATGTCATTTCTGTTTACTGTCACTTGCTTAAACAAGGATGGATATCAAGAGGAAGTCCACCACTATTCCAACAAATGCGTCTTTAAGGCAAATAGTAATCAAAAATGTAAAACACGGACACATCCAAGGTTGGGATAAAAACAAGAACTTTACTGTGCACAAACACAAGCGCTTTCACTTATCGGTTCTTCAGGTGTAAAAACAGCACAATGAAGACACACCCTTTAAATACACTGATAAAATCACATGACCAAGACTTATTGAGACTAATATCACAATTAAAGAAATACATACAATTAAAAACACAGCATAAAAACAGCTGAAAATATATGAAAAATATGTAAAAAACAATTTACATAGATTCATCAATTATCGCTTTACAAATCTGGACTTTAGTTTTGGTCTAAGGGGAATACATTCATTAAGCACACAGCCTGCATCTCCCCTCATCCTGACAATCCATTTTGCCTTCAATTCCTCGGTTCTTAAACGTATATCTCCTAACCTTACATCCTCCACTATTCTCCCAATAACTATAAACTTAAAACTATGTGTAGAATTAGTATTAAGCGCATGCTTGGCAAGAGCATTAGTTTTATTCTGCTTAGAAATATTATAAATATGCTCTCTGATTCGTTCTTTGAACAATCTATCAGTTTTGCCTATGTAAAATTTTTTGCACACAATACAGTATGCAGGATACACTATGTGCTCACTATTACAAGTGGCAGATACATTAAAGGTGTATTCTTTCATTTAGTCAGGATGAAAAAACTTTGCACTATTGTCTAAGTACTGACAGTACTTGCATCTACCACATGGCCACGTACCAATTCTTTCTCTGTTAATGGCTGCAGATTTTGTATAACACAACCTCCGTCTCAATGACTTATTATTTCTGAACATAAATCTTGGTGTACTGTCCAAATATGGCAATAATTCAGTCAGTAGTAAGGATACTCCAGTCAGTACTCCAGTTCCTCCCTGAAACAATAGGCCTAAGTAAGCCCACTGTATGGCAAATACAAGGACTCCCAAAAATTCATAAAGATTGTTTAAATCTGCCCCTTAGGCCTACTGTTTCAGGGAGGAACTGAAGTACTGAAACAATTTCTATTTTTGTAGAGAAATATCTGAGGCCAGTTCTTGACAGAATATGTCATGTACTTAAGGACGCTGAACATTTCCTTAGTGATTTGTACCATTTTATTGAGGAATGTGGGTCTGGGAATGGTATGTTTGTCACTATGGATGTGGTATCTCTCTTCACTGTTATACCCAATTCTGAAGAGATTATAAGAGTACAGAAATTTCTCAGTGAATATTCAGCTTATGATTCAAGTAAAATTACTTTGATAGTGAGGTTATTAGAAATGGTTTTGAATCATAATATATTTGTGTTTGAACAGCAATACTTTAGACAATGCAATGGTGTGGCTATGGGTACATCTTATGCCAATAGCTACGCCAATGCGGTATTGGTAGACTGGGAAATGCATCATGTGTTACAAGGACCCTATAAAAATTATGTTTTATTTTACAGGAGATTTGTGGATGATCTTTTCATCCTGTGTGTGTGTGTGGGGGGGGGGGGGGTACTCCTGAATTATTTGCTGATTTTATTGAATATCTGAATGGTTCTACACTCTTTCTGAGGTTTACTTATGAATGCTCTTGAAATGCAATTAATTTTCTTGACATCACTATTATTAGAGATGAAGCTACTGGGATTTACACCAGACTATACAGGAAAGAGTGTTATCTTAATCATTTATTACACACATATAGTGCACATTCCCCACGTTTTTAGAAATGTGGTCTGTAACCAAGCTTATAGGGCCTCACGTTTGAATGTTAGAGATATTGATTTTACTTCTCAGCTGGAAACAGTTGTGAGAAATTTACATGAGAGGGGATATGAGAATGACATGGTTCTATCTAATGTTATGGATATTTCACAAAAGAGGAGTACGTTTGCTCAGCCATACTATTCAGCTAAGAGAAGGAATCTAGCAAGTTTTAGGTGTTCCAAGGAAATTGATGTTAAATTGAGGGTCCCTATGTGCTATAAAGCAGATTTTCATGACTATATGAATATAGTCAACAAACACTGGAGTATCCTTACTACTGACTCTGAATTATTGCCATATTTGGACAGTACACCAAGATTTATGTTCAGAAATAATAAGTCATTGAGACGGAGGTTGTGTTATACAAAATCTGCAGCCATTAACAGAGAAAGAATTGGTACGTGGCCATGTAGTAGATGCAAGTACTGTCAGTATTTAGACAATAGTGGAAAGTTTTTTCATCCTGACCAAATGAAAGAATACACCTTTAATGTATCTGCCACATGTAATAGTGAGCACATAGTGTATCTTGCATACTGTATTGTGTGCAAAAAAATTTACATAGGCAAAACTGATAGATTGTTCAAAGAACGAATCAGAGAGCATATTTATAATATTTCTAAGCAGAATAAAACTAATGCTCTTGCCAAGCATGTGCTTAATACTGATTCTACACATAGTTTTAAGTTTATAGTTATTGGGAGAATAGTGGAGGATGTAAGGTTAGGAGATATACGTTTAAGAACTGAGGAATTGGAGGCAAAATGGATTATCAGGATGAGGGGAGATGCAGGCTGTGGGCTTAATGAATGTATTCCCCTCAGATTAAAACTCAAGTCCAGATTTGTAAAGCGATAATTGATGAATCTATGTAAATTGTTTTTTTGCATATTTTTCATATATTTTCAGCTGTTTTTATGCTGTGTTTGTAATTGTATGTATTTCCTTAATTGTGATATCAGTCTCAACGAGTCTTGGTCATGTGATTTTATCAGTGTATTTAAAGGGTGTGCCTTCATTGTGCTGTTTTTACACCTGAAGAAGTCATAAGTGAAAGCGCTTGTGTTTGTGCATAGTAAAGTTTTTGTTTTTATTCCAGCCATGGATGTGTCCGTGTTTTACATTAAGGATGGATATCAGTTTAGATATTGTAAAGGTAAAGTATCAGTGATTAAATGTCACTGGGATTGGGAGGAGAGGATAACAGTAGTAATGTAGCAGGCATTGTCTCAATAAAGTCAGTGACACCAGTAATGAAGATATAAGACCATTTAATACAATTTATTAGCAAGTCTCTAAGGTTGCACATTAGTGATAATTTTTCCTCCATAATCAGGGATAAATGTCCATGAGGTTGTGAATATTTCTGCTGTTCACCTCCTAAATGTCTGTAAGGTTGTGATTATTTCTGCTGCTTACCTCCTTTCCCAAATAGCTCAGGGGGACAAGTGTAAGATATATAAAGGACTACAGTGAGAGAAAAGAACAAATTTCTGTGTCATATTGACTCTGTATATACTTGCATCCCTGTCAGTTTATTTACTATTTTTGGGCATGCAGCTGAAGCAGCTGATTTGCGTCTTTTCAGTCTGAATGATGGAAACGTGGCAATTGTAAGTGAAAGTCAGGCATAATGTTAGTTTGCAATGTCCTGTGAAGCAGTGCTACTTGTTGAAGTATAGACGTTAATGCACCTCACACACAGTACTATTGCATTTCCTGATTGCTTCACCTGGTATAGTTATGCTTTTAAATATGGTGTATTTATGCCTTTACTTCAGGTGACTGGTCACCCTTAACATTACCCTTACAAGCAACCTAGATGAGAACTGTGCATTGAGTTTTCAATCACTGTCATACAGTGACTTTTTTTTTTAACTTTTGTTCATTCTTCATTTTTTGTTCATTCCCTCTCATAAAAATGTACGTAGGAGCTCATTGTTGTTGAGGGACTTTGGTTTATTTTTGAAAATTGTGCTTAACTGTAGTTGAGGCTTATCCCATCATTTCTATCTATTAGGAAGACCTCCCTGCAGTTCTGTTCTTCACCATGTTGGGATGCTGCTGCAGTAGATCTTATATGTTTGACACCCATCCTTGCAAGAGGCAAGCCAGTCATCACTCTTTCTTTCTGTCTGACTTTGATAATCATGTCAGTTTCAACAAATAGCAAAAGTGGCCTTGTACTAGAGAGAGTATCTGTTTCAAAAATCATTAAGCATATCCAGAAAAAAAAACAGAATGAGCAGTGGATGTCCTGGATTTTACTTAATAAGGCAGAGTTTTTATGTGTTGCTTTGCCATGTAAATTGACTGCAAAGAAACTGGAATATTTTGGAATGGCTTTCTGAAGGTAGAATTACTGTTTTCTTGGGCAATCAGTCATTTCGAGTGGTAAGTACAAACCCAATTTATCAACACAAGCCAACACAAATCTGGTTAACCAACACAAGACTTTTTTTTGTATAATTACCACACAGTAAGATGTTGTCTTGTTCGATTCTCAGCTAGAGTGTCTTCTGTGTGGAGACATACGTGAATGGGTGTACCTTCATTGAAGGTTGTGCATCAGGGCCGGCAACTCGGCATGTAAAAATCTACTGCCAATCGTTAGCGGACCAGAGTTCCGCTATGGCGACCCCTAACCAGGAAAAGCCGAAAGACACAACAACAACAACTTATGAATGCCTTTTATACAGGTTTAAACCAGCTAGGAGTTAGTGTGTGTAGGTGTACTATTTCTTTGGCCACTGCCTGTTTATTTATTTTTTTTAAATACCATTTAATTTTTATGGGTCTGCAGGATCAGTCCAGTGCATGTCCCTTCCTGCACCCAGTTGACCCATTTGTTCTTTCATTGGCATAAGAGCCAGCCTTTTCATTGTGTTGTAAAGTTAAACATTGGGTGTTAGAGAGTAAGTCACTGTCAGGATCTTGCAGGCTGAGATATCCACTCACCTACAACAGTTTGCAGGATCCACAGTTGCTGCTCTTGGGAAGTGTATGCCGCTGGCATGCATTTGCAACCTCCTGGCTAACTGTCTCACTTGTATGCGGTGTGAGTGTGCTAAGCTTACTGCTATGGGCAATACACCTGCAATTCTGCAGGTGTTGCTAATGCAGCAAGTCAAGAAAACCAAGCTACCCCTCTCCCCAGTGGATGAACTCATGTTGTCCACTCACTTCCATTCTCTCTGACTCAGTCCCTCCACCACCTGTGCCACTTGTCAAACATGGGTTGTTTGGGATGCAGTCAGAGCTTTTATCTTTTTGCAACATGGAGGTAGGTCTGAGTCACCTTTCTTATTTATTTTAAAAACAACACAAAGTATTATAAAACAGTTATCTTAAATTGTCCAGTTCTTAATACCAGAAAGAGATATGTACAGACAATCTCTTTGTTCAGATACATGCTCAACACTACTGTACTAGCTAAACATAAAACATTATATAACACAAATTGTTTGTGGAGTGACAGTCTATTACAGTAATATACATAATTAAGTTATCTCATCTAAAGTCAAAAGTTGGTTGGATTTCCCTTGTTTTCATATCTTCATTTTAATTCTTTAAACACTAATTGACATGCTGTAGGTGGACTGAACACTCAAAATCGGCCCTAGGTGTGAGTGCATGCATGTGTGTGCCTTCTGTGGAAGGTTAGGCGCTGGGCTGGCAAATCGACACAGTAAAACTCCACTGTCAATCATGAGCGGACAGGTGATCTGCTGTGGCAACCCCTAACCGGAAAAAGACGAAAGAAGAAGAAGAAGAAGAAACACTAATTGTAGGAATACAAACAAAGTGGTAAACAAGCTGATTGAAAGATCCACCCAAACGAAAATATTTCCTACATATTACTTATTTATTTTATTGTATTTTATTTTATTTATTTAATATCTGATAACTGGTTTGGTCCCAGGACCTTTTTATCCATGATCAAGGCCTCTAAGGCAAAAACATATTACAGTCAAATACAAATACACTGAAGTTAAAGATGACGTTTACAAAATGAGAAGTTATGTACCTACCATAACGTTCCATGTTAGTTGTCTTCTCTCGCCTTCTTTCTTGCTTGATGGGTTCGGAGCTGATCCTCGGCTCCGACTCGGCACTTGCTAAGCTCGAGAGTCACTTTTACCAGCTCAAGGCAGCCCCATATCCCATGATGCAAGGCGGTAAGTACCCAGATCTCGTTTGATGACAAAAGGGCAATAGCACCTAGCATAATAACTTCCCAAAGGAAGAAAGAAGAAGAGAAAAACCTGCAGTATGGTAGAAGGACCAGCTCTGTACGGTCTTCAGAAGTGTAATTCCTTGTAGAGAAAGGTCTGTCCAGGCCTGGGGGAAGGAGGGAGGGTCGCAAGAAAAAAGGCGAGAGAAGACAACTAACATGGAACGTTATGGTAGGTACATAACTTCTCAATGTTAAGTTGTCAATCTCACCTTCATTCTTGCTTGATGGGACCGCGTCCCTAGCACCTCTATCCTGGGTGGCTCAATGGAACAGACTCTTGAGAACGGTAGAGCCAAAACTGGCTCTGTCCCTGGAGGCCAAATCCAATTTATAATGGGAAACAAAAGTATGAGGAGTGGCCCAAGTGGCCGCTGCACAAATAGTGTCTAAAGGAAGTCTAGCTTGAAAGGCTGTAGAAGTAGCTAAGCTTCTGGTTGAATGTGCTTTAGGTTTCAAGCACAGCTGTTTTCCCCTGAGCCGATAAATTTCAGCGATGACAGAAGAAAGCCATCTAGATAAGGTCACTTTTGAGACAGGAAGGCCTTTCTTGTTATCAGCATAGGAAACAAAGAGTTGATCGGATTTCCTGAATTGTTTTGTTCTGTCCAAGTAATATCTGAGTTGGCGGTGGACATCAAGATAATGTAATTTTTGTTCCGATCTGTTTGAATAGTTTGGAAAAAATACAGGGAGATCAATGGCTTGATTCAAATTAGTCTTTGAGGCGACCTTAGGCAAAAAGGTCGGATTAGTTCTCAATGATACTCTGTCTTTGTGGAAGACCAAACAGACCGAACAGATAGAGCATGAAGTTCAGACACCCTCCTAGCCGGTGTAATAGCAACCAGGAATAAAGTTTTCCATGAAAGAAATTTCAGGGAACAAGAAACAGCTGGCTCGAAGGGGGAAAGAATCAAGGATGTCAGCACTAAATTTAGGTCCCATTGAGGAGGAGGACTCCTGACTGGAGGCTTCAGGAGGAAAATTCCTTTCAAGAAGGCTCTACAAAGCCTGTGGGACATAATGTTGTGATCTGCGAACCCGACATGAAAGTTCGAGATAGCAGCCAACTGAACTCTAACTGTGGAAGAAGAGGAGCCCGCGTGAAAAATCTCCGCTATGAAATCCAAAACTGCTTGAACTGGAGCAGTGAAGGGATCAATATTCTTGGCTTTAGCCCAATAAGAAAAACGTTTCCATTTGCTCGTATAAATCCTCCTGGTAGAGGATTTTAAGGAAGCTACTATGATGTCTCTAACAGGGTTAGAGATCATAGGAAGCCTGGCTAAGGAAGGAAGTGGAGCAACCATGCTGTGAGGTTGAGAGAAGGGATAGACCGGTGCAGCTGACCGGATTGGTGAATCAGAAGATCTGGCACTGGGTCCAGATGCCACGGCTGCACCAAAAGGTGACGATGGAGGAACGGAAACCAAATTTGTCGAGGCCAATAAGGAGCAATGAGAATCAATTTGGCTCTCAAAACGGTTGCTTTCTGGATAACTTGAGGGATCAGAGGAAATGGAGGAAAGGCATAAAGAAGTCCCTGGGGCCAATCCTGGGTCAGAGCGTCTCTGGGGGGATTGCCTGGCAGTGGGAAGAGAGAGAAGAAGTCTGGGCATTTGCTGTTTTGGGGAGTAGCAAAAAGATCGCAACATGGGCGACCCCATTCCAGAAAAATCTCTTCCACTATAGATTGTTTGAGAGACCACTCGTGAGGCATGAGAATAGCTCTGTCTGTCCGCTAAAATGTTGGTTTTCCCAGGGATGTGCGTTGCTACCAGAAACCGATGAGAGGAGATCGCCCATTGCCAAAGTCTGAGCGCTTCTCGACACAAGGGGTAGGACTTGGTTCCGCCCTGTTTGTTGATATACCAAACTACAGACATGTTGTCTGTGTGGACTGCAATTGTCCCTACGGGAAGAAAGTCGTTGAGGGCTTGCAACGTTAAAAGCACTGCTCTCATCTCTAGGACATTTATGTGCAGGTGGTATTCGAAAGGTTGCCACGTCCCATGAACCATCCTGCCCTGATAATGCCCCCCACCCGATCAGGGAGGCATCCGTAGTGACAGTGGCTACTGGGGATGGGGGTACAAAGTGTCTGCCTTGGTGAATCTGGGGAGAAGTGATCCACCAAGCAAGATGATTCTTGCAAATCTGTGCCACCAGTATTTGGTGACGCATTGGAAGTTGTTGGTAAGACCACTGAGTGAACAACATCCATTGAAGAAGGCGCATATAGAAGCGAGCCAGGGGAAGAAGGGTAATGGCCGCAGCCATGAGGCCTAACACCTTTAGAACCATTCTGGCCTGTACCTTCTTGTTGGCTAGAATGATCCTGACGTGACTTTGAATGTCTGAGATTCTTTGATCTGTAAGGGTAGCTGACATCCGAACAGTGTTTAAGTTTGCGCCTATGAAAGTAATAGACTGGCAGGGCAATAAGGATGATTTTTCGGAGTTGATCGAGATGCCCAATTGAGAACAAAGATTTATTGTGTAATCCCTGGCTTGAAGAAGCTGATGCCTGGTGGTGGCTGAAAGGAGCCAGTCGTCGAGATACGGAAACACCTGGAATCCTTGACGTCTCAGGTGAGCCGTGACCACTGCCATACATTTGGTGAACACTCTGGGGCTGTAGTGAGACCAAAGGGCAGGGCTCTGAACTGGAAATGACTGGACCCCAGCCGAAAGCGGAGAAATCTCCTGGAGCGTCTGTGAATTTTTATGTGATAGTACGCATCCTGAAGATCTATTGAGCACATCCAGTTGTCCTTCTGTAAGAAGGGCAGAATTGACTGAAGAGTGACCATTCGGAATCTTGTCTTCCTCACAGACTTGTTGAGTCTGCTGAGATCCAATATTGGTCTCCAGTCTCCCGTCTTTTTGGGGACCAAAAAGAACCTTGAGTAGATTCCGGGTTCTGAATGATCTGTTGTAACTGGCTGAATGGCTCTTTTTTGCAGTAGTTTTAAGACTTCTAACTCTGCAATTTCCCTTAGACCGGGTGGAACATTTGGAAGGGAATTTGAGTGATAGAAAGGACTTTCCTCGAAAGGAATTTTGTAACCCTCGGATATGATCGACTGTACCCATCTGTCTTGAGTGAGGGAACGCCAGGCTTCTGGGTACAGCGATAGTCTTCCCCCGACTGCCTCCAAGGATGGACAGCCGGGCAACATCTCAGGGATGCTGAAAGGGCTTGTCAGAGAGAGGCTCTCTGCTTCCCTGGTTTTGTGGACCCCCTCTGCCTCTAGAGCGGCGTCTGTTATTGTTACCCCTCTGCCTCTAGGGGTAAACTGACCACGTGAATCCGCGTGACTCCTTGGGATTTATGGAACCACATTTTGCCACCCTTCTGCCCTTTGGGGTAAGGTCTAGAAGGAGTGGAAAACGGACCCACGGCAGAAAGAGTCTTGCCGTCCTGCTCACACCTGGTCAACGTTTCCTTCACTTGAGGGCCAAACAAAGCTGACCCATCAAAGGGAGAGTTTGTGAAGGACGCCTTAAAGGGATCTGCAAAATTACAGAGCCGCATCCAGGCTTGGCGTCTAAGAGCCACACCTGTACCTGCGGCCCTACTCGCTCCATCTGCAGCATATGATATCAGTCGCATGGAGGAGTTAGCAATAGAATTAAGGGTTCCTAGCTGCGAAGCAATTCTTTCTTGAGCCCCTGCAGCTGTAGGATCCTGTACTACTTCACCTAGCTCCTTAAGGGTATCCCTCCGGAGTCTGGTGAAGTGACATAGGCAGTTCAGCGAACGCATAGCAAAGGTCGCTGAAGAAAACATCCGCTTACCATACCTATCCATGGTCCTAGAGTCCTTATTAGGAGGATGGACAGGTACGGAAGGATCTGCAAGTTCCTTCTTAGTGGCAGCCGCCACCACTATGGCATCAGCAGGGACATCTTTCGTGAGGAATTGCTTGTCCGACGGGGCAGTAATAAATTTAGAAGACCTCCTAGGGACTGGCTCTACAGAGTCAGGAGCAGCCCAAGCCTTTCGAGCAATAACCTGCATAAGGGGGTCGAAAGGCGGAGACACCCAGGAGGTGGAGGGCCAAGATCCAAACGCCTCCAGGTATACCGACTCATCCTCAGAGGGATTATTGGTGGGCCAGTTTCCCCTCTGTCTAAGGAGTTCTAGGATGTCTGAAAAGGAGACATCCTCAGAGGGGATCTTGGGGATCCCTCTGACTCATCTAAGTCAGTATCTGAAGTGATAGACTCGGGGGAGTCTACGTGTTTCCTCTTACAGGTCCTCTTTCGCGGAGGATCTCCTGACTGATCAGGAGAATCCTCGGAAGAGGGGGTTCTTCCCAGTGGGGAAACCTGAGGCGGAGGATCTCTGGGTCCGGGAGCAAGAGAAGTGGCAGAGATATTGACAGGCACCATAGAGGGAGGAGCTAAGGGAACAGACTGCTGGCTGAGTCCAGTGGCCAGCACACTCTTCATCACCTCGGCTCCCTCCCAGGGAGGTCCGAGAGAACCCGTTCCGAAGAACCAGGAACTCCAGGACCCACCGAAAGGGAAGGCTCCGAGGCAGATGTCGGAGCCGAGCTCATCAAGGCCGAGGCTCCAAGGGGAAGAGTGGGGTCGGACAAGGGTCCGATGCCACTCACCCCTCGGAGGAGACCAGGAAGCCCGACCACCGAATCCCTCTAAGGAAGGTCTCGAAGAGGAGATAAGAGTAGAGGCTGAAGGAGCAGAAGGGGGTATCTGTCCCTCAGCCGTAGCAGAAACCATTCCCGAAGACTCCAACTCCAAACTCTGGGGTAGAGTCGAAGGAGGAACTGCAATGGGGTGTGGACTAATAGTCATCTGTTGAGACGGACTATGTAGCATCTGGGCCAGTGCCTGTGATTTTAATAATCTACTGACCACTCTCTCTAAATCATGGTCAGAAAGCCTGGATGACCTGGATGATCGGCTCTGATGGCTCCATTCCGAGAGGAGAGGAGAAGCCGGAGCCGAGAGTATCGGCTCCAAGGAAGGGGACCTAGACCTCTTCCTCGAAGGAACCATCGGAGCCAACAAAACCATGGAAGCTGTCGGAGCCGACAACTTTTCGGCACCGACAGAAAGTTTCGATGCATCGGCTCCGGCCGGAGCCGATACAGACATAAAAGTAAGGGTGTCGGAATCGGTCGGCGCCGACACTGAAGCCTGAGCCACATGGTGATCGGAACCGATCGGAGCCGACACCGAAGTGGCCGAACCAGAATCGGCACCGATAGCCATCGGTGCCGAAGGTTTGTGCAAACCAGAATTGGCTCCAGCCGGAGCCGATCTCGACTCTGAAAGAGTCGGAGCCGAGGCCGCAGGCTTGGACACAGAAGCCTGGGCCTTGGAAGACTTAGAAGTCTTAGATGGAGCCGACTTAGCCGGAGAGCCCTCCGGCTTAAGTAGGCCCCTCAAAATCAGCTTATTTCTCCTTTCCTGCAGGACTCTCTGGCTAAAAGAATGACAAATCGCACAGGAGTCCTGCAGGTGGAGAGGTCCCAGGAAGTATAAGCAAGAAGTGTGACCGTCTGTCAGAGACAGCTTCTGACAGCACGAGTCACACTTCTTAAAGCCTGAGACCCTTTCCTTAGACATGGTGTAAAAAACACACACACACAACACCTGTCCAAGAAATAACAATCCCCAAAAAAAAAAGAGAAACTATTCTCTCACAAACACACACACACACACCCTAACAAGGGGGGGGATGGGATGGGAGAAGGCCTGACTAAAAACTTTAAAGGAGAGAGGGAATTTTAGTCAGAAAGGGACCAAAACTAGTCTAAAACTATTAAATTTAAGTTTAAAATTAACTTTAAACTGAAAAGAGGGGCAAAGAAGTAGTGTATAAATCACTTACCAGGAGCTGGTAAAAGGAGGACCTCATCAGCGAAGCGGCAAACGAGATCTGGGTACTTACCGCCTTGCATCATGAGATATGGGGCTGCCTCGAGCTGGTAAAAGTGACTCTTGAGCTTAGCAAGTGCCGAGTAACCCATCAAGCAAGAATGAAGGCGAGATTGACAACTTAACATTAAGTACTTATGGAATTAAGAACTTGCAAAATGCTAGAAACATTTTGAAACACAAGTTAAATAATATAAATGTAGTGTACATATATATGAATGTTAATATCCAAGCAAAACTTGCAAGTTGACAACACAAAGTAACTTTTTCACAGCACTTTTCCCCTCTTAATATGCTGTTTGCCAAGTCTCAAAATAAAGAGGAAGAGATAATTCTCCAGTCAAGAGAACAAAAAGGAGAGATACATATGTGGATAAAATAGTTGAGGTAATAAAAAGTAAAGTATATTATAGCAATAACCCACGCCTGGGTGTGGGTAATGCTAAATTTACCCACGGTTGGTGTGGTTTGGTCCCGAGGGCGAAGCCCGAGGGACCAAACAAAGCCAACCGTGGGTAAATTTAGCATTACCCACACCCAGAAGTGGGTTATTGCTATTATACCATGACATTATTTAAGAAAAGAAACTGTTACTTTTCTTAAATAATGGCATAGTATAATGCCTGTTTACTGCCCTTCCGCAGATGTCTGGCATCCGCGGCAGTTCTGATGTACTGCGCCTGCGCAGTACATCAGAGCTGTGGGCAAAAGCAACGGAGAAAGCAAGATCTCCATTGCTTTTTTTTAGTGTTTCGCTATGTTAAATGAGTTTAACATAGCGAGACAGTTTTAAAATAAGCAACGGAGATGTCCGATCTCCGTTGCTTATTTTAAAGCTGTCTCGCTATGTTAAACCCTTTTAACATAGCGAGACAGTGTTTTAAAAAAACGAGTTATACTAATGGAAAAAAGTCCGGGCAACCGGACCTTTTTCCATTAGTATATCTCGATTTACAACGGGCACGCTGGCCAATCAGCGTGCACGTTTTGGGGGGGTCATGGTATAATAATCAGTATTTGGACAGTAAAGAAAAGTTAGGCAAGGAAACTGTGCTAATCATTATCTTTGAAGCAATTACATTTGTTTTCATCAAGCATGTGAGAATTCAAGAGGCCTCTTGAAAGAACATAGTCTGCCTGACTGCCTGATGGTTTCTGATAGCGAGTTCCAGCATGCAGGAAATAGTTCAGAGAAAGATCTTTTATAGGCAGCAATTCTAAAGGAAGGTCTAGAGAGAATTAGGGTGTTAGAGTTATATACAGAGTAAGTGGAGTTTTTAATACATAATGTGTTATGAGAGAAATTGTGGAAGACATTAAGATATAGCCCTATCATGTACTGGTAGCTATTTTCCTTTGCTTAGAGTAAGGCAACAGTATGCAAATTTACTGAAGAGATGAATTAAATGGAAATAGGCTAGATAAAATCCCAGTAATATCCTCAATCTGAACTTATCATATTGTTTTTATTGTTCTATATTAAACTCAATATAGTCTGAAATGCTCTTCACACTTGTTGATGTGAAGCAGTAAATTCTGTTTATTCTTAGTTTTAAAATACATTTGTTAGCTTTAAACCTCTAATTTCAAAATGTAACCAACCTATGTAGTGTTAAATATTTAGCTTTACAGTTGCTGTAGATAATCTAAAAAATTCACTCTCTGCTTTCTATTAAAATGGTATAACTGGTGGCATTGCATTTCACAGTCTACATGCCCTTTCATTTTCTATTAACTATACTAAAACACATTCCTTGGTCTATATTAAATACTGCAAGATAGTTGCATAACCTAAAATGTGCATATATATATATATATATATATATATATATATATATATATATATATATAATTTCTGCCTCACTATTGCTGATCTCACTTGTATTTGATTTTTGAAGTGAAGTTTTTCATTTAAGGTTTGGTTGCTTCTATTTTCTTATATTTCATTTGTTTTATTTTAAGTATTTTTGTTCTATTGGAGTTCTAGGAGGTCTTGGCTAGGGTCAGTTAGAAAAGAATTCCTTTGCAGACAGTGAATAACATCCAGTTAATTAGTGGGAGGAGCTGAGAAACAACATTCCTCTTTAAGTAGAAATTGTTGGAGGTATCTTTATTTAGCTGGAGTGCCTATTTGACTTGCTTCTGCCTGACTATTGCTGATGTGTGACCATTACTTTTGCATTATTTATACTCTGATGCTTATGTCTGTCTCTTGCTATTGTGTGGTCTGATTGCAAAACTGATGCCAAGAACAGAATGTGTCTTCCCAGCACAACATGTTGTTTATGGGAAGCAGCATGCTTGCTGTGTGGTGGACTTTCTCTTAGGAGGTTCTAGTGTTGTGTTGCAAACCTCGCCCACTTGCAAAACAACCAGATGAACAACTGATACAGTCATAAGACTTCCAGTACTGTTAGTGAAGAAGCAGTTAATTTTATTTTTATAGAAGAAAAAAGAAGTTATGTCTTGCAATAACATTCCATCTGTGTTGTTGATCTTCGTTCATTCATTACTGATGGGTTTTTCGGTTCCGTCCGCGGCCAATATCAAGCTGGCGTCAGCCAAAAACTCTAGAGCCAAGGTCCTACCCAGAATGCTCCATTCCCTGTTATCTCAGATCGAGTTTGCAAGTTGATAGATAAAAGTAGAGTCTACCTCTGGTCATAACAGACTTACCAGAAACAAGTACATGAGATCAACCAAGAATCTCCATATGGGGGATGGAGGGTAGGAAGTAATGAATGAACAAATATCAACAAAACAGATGGAATGTTATGGTAAGACATAACTTCTTTATCTGATGCTGTTAATCTTCATTCATTCCTTACTGATGGGACAGAGTCCCCAGCTACCTGTATTCTTGGGTGGCCCTCATGGAAGGACATTCCTGAGCACCATGGAACCAAAGGAAGTGCTACCTCTGGAGGCCAAGTCCAATTTGTAATGAAGAATAAATGTATGAGGTTTATCCCAAGTTGCAGATGAGCAAATATCATTGAGGGAAGCCTTAGCATTGAAAGCTGCTGAAGTTGCCATAGATCTTGTAGAATGTGCTTTGACTCTACGAGGCAAGGTGAGATTGTTTTTGTTGTAGATAACCATGAAGCCAATGTAACTTTTGATACAGGATGACCCAATCTAGGACAAGAAAAAAACAGAAACAGTTGGTCTGATTTACAGGTAGATTTTGATCTGTCCAGATAAAATCGTATTTCTCTATGAACATCCAAGGAGTGTAAGCAATACTCTCCCTTGTTAGAATGGTTAGGAAAGAACACTGGCAGATCAGTAGACTGGTTGATAGATTACTCTGACACCACTTTTGGTAAAAAGGTAAAATTGGTTCTCAGTGATACCCTATCCTTATGGAAGATAAGATAAGGAGGTTTGATGCATAAGGCCTGAAGTTCTGACAATCGTCTGGCCGATGTTATTGCAATCAGAAACTAAGTTTTTCAAGAGAGATATCTTACATCACAAGAGGATGCAGGTTCAATGGGTGGAGCTGTTAAAGCTTGTAGAACCAAAGCCAAATCCCAAGGTTGTACAGGTTCTCTGAAGGGAGGTTTTAGGTGGATAATTCCTTTCAAGAAAGTCTTACAGAGTCTGTGACATAAGTGAAGAATCTTGAAAACCAATATGAAAATTCAAGATGGCAGCTAAATGTACACAGATAGTAGAGGCAGACACCCCAGATTGGAAAAGATGTGATAAGTAATCTAATACCACAGAGACCGGGGCTGACAAGGGGTCTATTTGCTTATCTGCTGCCCATAGAGAGAACCTCTTCCATTTGTTAAGATAGATTAGTCTGGTGGACGATTTATGAGATGCAATAAGAATACTGCGCACAGGGGAGGAAAGGTTTTCATGCCTGGCAATCATAGGAAGTGGAGAATCCAAGCTTTCAGTTTCAGGGTTGTTAGATTGGGGTGAATCAGACCCTGCAGATGGGAGATCAACATTGGTGATTGATTGAGGATCCACGGTTGATCTAGCAGGTGAGGCCAGAGAAAGGGAAATCAGACTTGTCGAGGCCAATATGGAGCAATGAGGATCACTTTGCTCTTCAACTGTTGTGCTTTCTTTAGAAATCGAGAAATGAGGGGAAGAAGTAGATAGGCATAAAGAAGACCTGAGCACCAAGCGTGAAGTAGAGTGTCCATTGGTGACTGTCCCCAAGGGGGATCAGGGCAAAGTAGTTGCTGCATTTGTAGTTGGTTGGGGAGGCAAATAGGTCACAGCAAGGCTGGCCCAAGCGGTGAAAGATTTGTGCCACTAACAGAGGATTGACGGACCACCTGTGAGGCTGTAGAAAGCACCTGCTCAGTTTGTCCGCTATCAGGTTGGATCTCCCGGGAATGTGCATTGCAATCAGAAAGCGGTTGTGAGCTGTCACCCATTGCCATATTCTCAAGACCTCTCAGCATAATGGGTAAGATCTGATGCCCCCTTGTTTGTTGATGTACCAGACCACTGACATGTTGTTTGATTGTATTGCAATAGTCCCTGACAGAAGGCAATGCTAGAAGCACCACCCTCGGTTCCAGGACACTGATATGCAAAAGGGCCTCTGTCTCCGACCAGGTGCCTTGGACCGAGTTTCCCTGACATAGCCCCCCCCCAATCAGGGAGGCGTCCGTGGTCACCGTAGTTAGCGGTAGATGGGGGGGGGGTGAAAGGGTGAGACCATTGTTGTAGACTTCGAGACATCCACCAGAGTAAATCTTGTTTGAAAAAATTTTAGAGTAATAACAATATATAAAACTGTCAAAAAGTAGACACTTAGCTGAGACAGTGGTTTGAAACGGCTGTTCAGCAATGCAGCAAGCAAGATCTGAGGTAACAAGGAGTAGAGCATTAAGCATTCTTGGTAGGTCCTTGGTTTGAGAGGTTTTGGCTGACACGAGCTTGATATTGGCCGACTTGGTTCTGAGGATGGAACCGATAACCCATCAGTAAGGAATGAATGAAGATTAACAACATCAGATTTTGTATTTTCATTTTTCACAAGTTCAAAGTTTGATGCAAGTTCAAATGTTAGTATAAATAAAACACTATTGTTCTGATTATATTCTCTGTTTAATATTTTGTCTGTTCTTCAATTTGTGTTTGAATGTTGGTATCCCACAACTCCATTGGAGTATGTGGGAATACATAATTATGTATGGAAATTTTATGTTAATCAGTGTACAGATTTTTGACCAGTTGTACCTACTTTTTGTCCAGATTTTTGATGTTTCCAGGTTGAGAGGTATGTTGCAAGCCCATGAAACAGGTTAATCCATGTCAAACAGAAAAAAATGCCATAATCATACCCTGCACAATGGTGTTAAAGCAATGTTGCACGTAAAGGTGGTGGTGACACCAGCTTGTACGTATGGAGAGATCCATTCCAAGCACTGCTCTTATGCCATTCTATTAGAATAAGCAGAACAAGAGATGCTCACTCAATGATTATTTAGGGTTATATAGCCTTCCTTCTGATACCCAAAGAGTTATATGTGATAGCACATTTGAAAAAAAATCTCTTGTAAAATTCATAGATGAGGCCCTCAAATATGCAGTGCTTGTAATCCTATGGACTCTGTGTTCCCTAGTCTTATAAAGGCATTAGTCAGTCATCTTTAAAAAAAATCTTTCTTCCCACCTTCGCCTGAACTATTTTAAACATAGCAAGTTTTGGTAAGGTCGGAAAATAGAGAATGTAATGTGGTCAATGGTTTAATTAATTCTGATTTTGTTAATCATCTCTTGCAAAGCAAACATAAAAACAACATACTTCTAAATGTCAGTGATTCATTATCACTTTCATGTGCATGGCATTCTGTACATCTTCTCATTCTCATTCCAGTAATTATGCTAACAGATGTTCTAGTATAAAAGCTCATTTGCAAGTGGTCTTCAATGTAGACAAGTGGCCAATCTTATAAAAATTAAAGCACTTTGCATGAAAATTCATGGGTAAAAAAATGTCCTTGTCTGCTTTGCTCCACCATACGTAATAGTTAAATGCAAACCATCTACTGCCTTGGGATGACTTTTCACAGAAAAACACACATCTCCTAACAGTTTACTTTGACCATCATGAAAACTATTATCAGCTTCTTCTGCTGTATAGATAGCAGTGACATATCTGTGCCAAGGCCAGTGCTTGAACAGCTGCAACTGTACTATTCACATTATTCATTCATGGAGGGGTAGTTCTTACCACAATCTGCTCCAGTGATCTGAGCATACCTCATATATCTCATGGCCAACTGGAAAGACTCACTATCAGTGATCCACAATTATAAGTTCATAGGTTCATGGTTAAGACCTAGGTTGTCTGCTCGTGTAGGGGTATTGTAAGCCTAGTCAATTTCCCTTTTGGTGCTACAATTAACCTATACCATTTGGTGTTAGATTAGACTTACATCCCATGGTTGATAATTATATATTGCCCCTAGTGGGAATAACTAGTATCATACCATAAATAATTTGAGAGGACCCATGTATGGGATACAGCATTTAGGAGCTGTCCATTAGCAATACAGGGGGCAGTCCTACTGTACATTTTCTATTACCCATTCATAGAACCAGTTTGTGTATTAGTATGAACAGAGACGAGCTTTGTTTTACAAGGCTGGTCAGTCTGTTCCAGAGCAGTGGTATCCCCAGCGAGATATATTTGTTCCTACAAACCATTCTGTTAATGTTGCAAAACAGGTATAGATTCCTGGACCGAGTATTTCTCGTGCAATATGACTACCTGATGTGCAGTAGGTCCATCAATATTGAGTCAGAGGATGCCTTGAATGCCAGTCACAGGTCATGGCTTAGCAATCTGTAAAATATTGAGCACAGTGACAAGGCTTTGAGATAGTCCATATAGGACATATTGTTTTGGCCTTCAATCCTTTCAGTAAGGTATCTCTGTGAGTGTTCCAGTTTTTGCATATGTCTCAACAAATACATGCCAGTGGTAACATTATACTAATTGTTTGGCTTAATAAGGGTTGAGTAAAGGGGGAGCAATGACAAAAAGTCACAATCCCTTTGTTTATACACTGCATAAAAAGAAGGATTTTCTTACAACAATGGGTACATTTTGGTTGAAAGTAAGGTCACTGTCCACATATGTTCCTAAATCCCAAAAAAACTGGGTCAACTCTCATGGATGTACTGTCATTATGGTAGTTCCCTGGAATATACGACTTCCCAAAGGATAAGATAAGATAATGCACTTTATGAGATTTAGTTTCACTCCATAATTCTGGCACCAGTTATTTTTTGGGACAAACCTTCCTAGAGGATGGCACATCGTATGGATAATCAATAACCGCTCCTCTCTTACAGTCATCTGCAAACTTAGTCAGCCAAAGACCTTTTGTATTGCCTTTTGCTTCAGAGAAATAGATGCCAAACAGGAGCGGTTCCACCACTGAACCTTGGGGGACTCCAATGGGGACTGGTCTTTCTGTGCCAGCAGCTTCCCCTGTTTTGATCTCCTATGTCTTATCTGTATGAATCTGGCAATCCACTGGGTGAAGAAGGGGTTTATTCACAGTTTATTGTGTCAAAAGCCTTGGCCAGGTTGGGTTATGCAGCGTGTACCATTTTACCCTCAGTCATTGCTTTGGTGATCTTTTGAAAGAAGTCCACCAGGATGAGAAAGCATGACCTACTCTTGATGAATCCAAACTGAGATGGGTCCACTTATAGTGCCTTTCAATGTCCTTATTGATTAGTTCCACAATAAGTCTTTTCACAGCTTTGCATATAAAGCTGGTCAGAGTTATGGGTCTGTAATAGCTTAGGTCTGTGGAAGGCCCTCTATCATGCAGGAGAATGAAAGTAGCTGTTTTTCATTTGTTTGGGACAAAACCTGTATGTAGGCTGTGGTCGAAAAGTGTTCATACCCCTCAACATTACAGATTTTTGCAGAATGTCCAGATTTTTGCCTTGTGCTTTTGGTCTGTTCTTTATAAAATGTGTGGCTTTCTGGCAAATTACTAAGGACTGAAGTCACTAAATAATGACATATATTTACGTTTCATACTTCATATCCTTCTGAAAATGCATGCTAACACAAATCTTGTTATTCTAGCAACATTGTAAGTTTATAATAACAGTAATTAAAGAACAGTATTTAAAATCTCTCCCTATTTTTGGGCCTTTGTCCCCCCCCCCCTCATTATTTTAGGCTTTGTTCAGATTTCTTGCACTTACAGGTTGAGAGGTATGTGTTGTGGGGGCCTAAAACGTGCATCGTGCTATTTAAGATGCATCCAGGAATATTGTCAGGATCCATTGATGCAGTATTTTTAGCTTTTAATGGCACTTAAAGGACTCAGTCTTGTGTGAGAGCTGGAGGTGAGTTGGTTTCAGGTATGTCTTGTAGGGTAGATGGAGAGAAGACATGTAATGTTTGAGATGAATTTATCATCTAGTAGGTTAGCTGTTACTTCAGCCTCAGTGTAGGCAACATCATTCACAAACAGCTCCATGCATTTCTGCATTGTGCTTCTGAGATTCAAAACATAATTAATAAAAGGTCTTGTGAAAGTCTTTGGCTTGGGCAAAAATGTTAGCTCAAATTTGGTGTTGATGTTTTTTAAACTCCTGAGTCTTTTGTTTATTTCAAAGATAAGGGTTCTATCATTCTGGGAATTACTCTTCTTACTTTTGGTAAAATTCTGTTCTTTTTCTTGTAAAATTTATTGATATTACGGTTCCACCAAGGAGGGTTGTATCTGAGGTTTGACCTGAGCTTGTTCCTACAGGGTATAGTTGCATCTTTGCAACTGTTTACATGACAACTTTATTTCATAGGGGAAGTTTCTGTGTATTCAGTGGAGTTAACTGCATTTGGTGGGGATTTGAAGTATGCCAATATATCACTTAGGAATTGGTAATTTCTCTTAGAGAAATTTCTAAAGGTACCTTAGGTAGAAGGTGTCTCTGGTTTTAATTTTGTTTTAAAGGAGATGCTTTTATGGTTAGAGCTAGCAAATGATGAAGATATGCAAAGGATGGTGCAAGATGCCCCCATATTAGTAATGGCAAGATCCAAAATGTTGTTCCCATTAGTAGGTAGTCTGAGTAATTGTTCCAAGGCATTTGTATTCACAGAGTCCAGGTATAACTGTGTTTGTCCACTATTGGAGATATAGGTTTCCCAGTATGTAGCTGGATAATTTAGCTCACCTAGGAAAATGTTACTTGATTTAACAGTGAATGATTCCATCATCCTGCCTACTTTGTCTCATACTTTAAGCACATGTAACAATGCTTTTCCAACCACCAAATGCACAGAACCCTCTAGCACATCCTCACTAAATTTGAGCTTTTAGATCTCAGGATCATTTAATATCATAACTATGCAATGAGAAACCATTCATTCAAATCATATTTCTACTATGACTAATAACAATCCCTAGAAGTGTGTGGCTTTCTGCACATATTTGCTTTTTGCTGCCAGTGTGCATTGTATGGTTACACGTCCTCATCAACAACTCATGCATAACATAATTTGCATGTTATATGCGCTGAAGCTTTGTGTTATATTCTGCTGTCTGTTTGCTTTATATTTAATTGTTGTTCAGTGTACCATGGATGGGGAGGAGGTGCAGTGGTCATCAGTACAGCTGTCTACACTTGATTCTCTGTTTTGGTTATCAGCTGTAATGATTTCTATGAAGAGTCTGCATGTCCTCTCTGTGTAGGCAGTGTGGGTTTTTACACAGTGTTGATTTACTAGGTGTTCCAGTTTTATCCCACCTCCCCAAGATGATCTGAATGTTTAATACAACACATAATGTGGATTCATTTAAGGAACTAGGTATATGGGTAGATCTAGCTTTGAGTTTTTCTAATCACATTCACCAATTGGTTAGTGATAGTTATAGACCTATAAGCTGTATACAAATATTTATAAAGTCAAGGAAATCAGAAATACAAAAGTCATTGTTTATTAGTTACATTAGACCAAAACCTGAGTATGGAATAACAATGTGGAAACCTTATAAGAAAACAAGAATGAGTAAATTGCAAAGAGTATAGCAGAAGTATACGAGGGCCATCCAGAGATGTGAAAATGTAAATTATTCTGAAAGACTGAAACATCTGAACTTGTACAGAGTCTCATATAGATATTTAAGAGGAGACTTTATTCTAGTATACAGAGCATTCAGAGACAACTACCTCTTGGAATGTTTGGGATTATCATAATTAGTAGAGAATCATAAGACAACCTATTCTGAAAACTATAGGAATGAGAAGTAAACTAATCGGTTGTCTGAGAGAAGCTGATGCATGGAATAGACTACTAAATTCATCTAAACTAATGCTTGTTTAGATATTTTTAAAACAGCCTGGACACTTATTATGAGAACAACTGTTTTCGTATATTGGCAAACTAGAATGGCATTATTGCCACTGCTTGAGGTATTTGTGTTTATGTACGTATGTATGCAAGATGTGCTGTAGGTAAACTGGTGAGCCCACCATAACAGCTGAAACGCTAAAAGGTGTTCATGCTGTGTGCATAACTGAATATGTTTCTGTGTATCCGTGTGTCTGCATGCTCATGTGTGTTTGTGGTAAAACTGCTGGCATCCAATCCAGGAAGAGTTTCTCTTCTTGTGCAGTTTTGAGCCAAGTTAGGATTCCAGTCTCTCATGACCCTGAATGAGATTAAGCTGGCATTTTGAATCATGAATGAATGTGTGTTCTTGTAGGACTTCCTGATTAGCAAAACTCCTTATAAATAGAAAAAGAAACAAACAGGTACATAAAATAATCATATATGATCTTTGTACAGGGGCATCATTCTGCAAAACAAAGGATGTATTTATTTTCTGAATACTCTGTGTTGGGGGAGATAGCAGTCATTTTATTTGTGGAGGAGAACTTATAAGCAACAACCACAGTAAAATATCACAGAGGATAGGCCTTCGTGTAGGAAGTTAATTTTTGTAGTTGCTTCAGCATGCATTTACAACTTATGATGTACTTAAGGCATTGATAAAATCCTTATATATCACGTTGCATTATGCATTGCTGCTAGTAATTTGATTTACAGTTTATACATTTCTGTACTGACTTTTTATCTTTATTTTAGATTTTATCTTTTTATAGTCATTTAATTATTAGGTTTTCCTTCATTTTGTAATAGTTGTTTTCCTTTATGTTTATTAATTGGATGTAACATATAATAGCCATTTAGCATGCATATGTCAAAATGTATGTGTATATTATCATACAGAAAGAGACGAGGAAGTGCTAATTATTACATTTCATATGATACTGGGTCACACTTGCGATGAGTACATCAGCAAATTTTTAATTACATACCCAAAACTACAAGCAAATAAATACATAACTAAGCAAATGCTGTTCCTGTCTTTTTTACCACTTATACAATTATTTTGCCTTTGTCAAACAATATAGCAATATTAGTATATTCCTTAAAGAGCAAAATAAAGTAAATCTGCAAATCAGGAGACTCTAATCAGGGTAGAGTTGAACTGTGATTGCAGGGACTAAGGCTACTAGCTAGGGTATGGCTTTGAAGGTCTCTGACAACTTTATTTCATAGTGGAAGGTGGTTACAGATCACTACAGTCAAGACATCTGCATCTGGAAAGTAATATATTGGCTGAAGAATTGGAAAGAAATATATGCTTACTTAGAGTTACGCCACTATTTTGCTTCATTAAATGCCCTCATGGGAAACTGAAGAACTACATTCTGTCACATTCAGAACAGAAAGTGCTTGCATGTTGCATTAAATTTTCCTTTGAAAATATTAACACAAAGGAGCCCTTCACTCTCTCTGGTTAAAAAGGACTGAGCACCAGATGAGTAAGTCTCTTGCCAGCTGTGCAAACTTCACCTTAGCTACTGCTTTGTCACAAACATGGAAGCAGAGGGTATGGCCTTTGTCCAAAGCCTCAGGTCATGTTATACTTCTCTGAATCCCTACAGGCCAGTTATGTTTGCAATCTGCTATGTACTGCTTCTGAGGGCAGCGCCATATTACTGATGCTATAAACCAAAACAAAAATAACCCTAGGAGTTTTCATAAGGAATTCCAAGACATTAATTTTCAAGTTAGTTCATGGTGATCTTTTCTAGGGTGTGTATCCTTATCTAGCACCCAGTATACCCATTTTATATAGTGTGCACTTGTGTCTGTACAATTAACTGTAATGTGTGTGTGTGTGTGTGTGTGTGTGTGTGTGTGTGTGTGTGTGTGTGTGTGTGTGTGTGTGTGTGTCTATGTGTGTGTGTGTGTGTGTGTGTGTATGGATTTATATTACATAGTTGAAGTTCCATAACTTCGACTAACTTATGTACAAATACATATGTCCGAAATTACGGAACTTCGACTACATATAAAAAGATAAAAAAAAATGAAATAAAAAGTGATATGCAGGGGGCAAGCAAGGGAACTTTACTGCACTGTAGCGCGACCTCAGAGTTGGTCTATTTAAAGAGCGGGGGGTGTGGGGGATGCAGGGGAGCTTGTGTGTGTGTGTGTGTGTGTATATATATATATATATATATATATATATATATATATATATATATATATATATTTATATTTAATCACAACGCAAATGTGTGTATAGGTGCATACTTGAGTAGGAAAGTAATATGCAACCTTGTACCTTGACTATCAATTTGTCTAGCATGAGGAAGTGCAGTTCCGTTGCCAAATGAGACATCTACCTGGTTTTGTTGTGTTTTGTTTATAAGTGGGAATTTGGCTTCCAAAGTAGTCATTGGCAGTTGGGAACTGAAACAGAACAGCTGTCTGTTTGTTATTATATCAAATGTTATTGATGAAGCACAACTTAAAAATCACAGCTTGAATGCATCATTTCTTTCTGATGGAATGTAAGCACCTTACAGAGGAATTAAATAACAGTAAATAACCACCGTGACAAGAGGTCAAGTTATTACAGAACATTTTTGCTGATGAGTTACTGAATGAGCTCCAGTTCATGATGTGGCCTCATTTGCCACAAATAATATAAATTCTTTACCAAAGAAGTGTGGCTGTAATTCCTGATGCCTCTTGACATCTTCAAGGGGATTAGAAACATGGGCTAATACGCAAATCTAATTGACCGATTCTCCTTTGTGCAGGCTTGAGCTGTTGTCAACCCTCCCCTCAAATGTCATACAGTGAACTGTGCTAAAACTCTTTTCAGACAGTGAGCAGTGAAAGTGGCTAAGCCAGGGCCAGGATTACGTACAGTTGATGATCAATATTCAGTTTAAGCATTTATAACATCTTGCTTATGCAGAGAAGTTAAGTCAGCACCCCAGCTGTATGACTGCTACAGAATATGGCAACCAGTGAAGAAGTCAGCATGGGTTTACTTTTAGGTTGCGCAGTCAAGTTGTACTTGTTGCTTGGATTTGGCTTTGCACTAAATGAAGAATTTTTGATTTACCCAACAATACTGATGGATGTACTTTGATTTTGTGAAGATGAATGTTCCTGACTTCATTATACCACCACCCTATTTGATTCCTGCAGCACATGAGCAAAACCAACTGCTTTTAAAAAACATTTGCTCTTTGGTTGAAGGGGTACAGTGATAAAGCCCTAATTATAAACCAGATGACCTGAATAGCAGCTCAGGTACTGGAGCAGCCAGGTGAAGGAGGGTAGGAATGAGCAGTCAAAGCTAGCTTGCTTATCCTGGGGGAGACAGCGGTCCAGTCATGCAGTACAAATGTCTAACATTTGCAAGGGTCTGATATATTTCAACAGAATAAGGGTATGTACTTGATGTCACCAAGTCAACTGCCTTCATTATGCATGCACAAAACTGAGCATATGGAGATGGGAGACACTGCAGGCAAATGCAGTGACATGGGAGAGAACAACAACCACTAGGCGGGTGGGTTAGCGCATACAAACATGTCCTTAAACCCCACTTCAGGGAGTGATTCAGGCTATATAGAGTGGAGGTACTGGGAACTTTTTCATCTTGGGGAAACAATTAAAGTACAACTTTAAATGCAGATCATCCCAGTCTAGTGTGGATGGATGAAGCCAAAATACTGGACTGAGGGCATTCCCAGGCTCTGTAGGTAATTACAATCAGTAAGGCAGTGCAAAGCATAAGTAACTTCTATGCCTGCCTGCATGATGACTCCCTTTGGTTAGCTCTCAGTAAGATCATCCTCCCCCCCATAGAATGAAATGGCTTAGGACCGATTGGAGGGGGTTGATGGTCATCAGGCAAGGAGCAAAAAGCATGCATAATTCTATGCACTCCTGAGAAGGGAGTTGCAGACCTCAAAGCCATTTTCAAAACAGACTTGCTCCAGAGTTACTCAAACTCAGAGAACATGGTAATAACCATTATTTCTTTACCTCCAATTACTGTGATTTTGGAGGTAGTATATTTGGAATCCAAGGATGCATGGACAGACACAGTATCTACTTGAATACAAATTGACCAGTTAAAGGTTAATTCCATCATATGTGGCTAGATGAGAGTAACTATGTTACAATTGTTGACTTCTTTTCTAAGTTTATTTATATATCTCTCAATCTCTGTAAATGTGAGTGCACAGATATTAAATGAGTTATTACACAGGTATGTTAAACTTATTTTGTTCCAAACCCTTGTATTGTTAATATATAAAACAAAGTATATGTACTTCTTGTGATCTGAATTTTTGGAAGTCCCTCACTGAATAATTGAATAATATTTAACTGTAAAACCAAGTTGTGATCAGTTTACATTTTACATTTTTATTACACTCTGCTATTTAGGTAGGCAGTGCAATGAGGCAGATGAGAGGCCAATCAGACTGGTGAGCTGCTTTGTGAGGATATCAGAAAGAGACCAGGAGATGATGCCATATGCATACAAAACCTGGCATGACCCGATCTCATCTTCAACAGGAAGAGAACAAAACATAGGTCTACAAAAGTAGGTCTGCAATACGATCAGTGCTTAATCAGCACTAGAAGCCCAGCAAAAAAAGCAGTAAATGACCAAAGCTGTACACCAAAGAAGATGGCTAAAAGGGATTTATTTCATTAGAGACTTCATGTATCAGAAGTAAGAATGTCAGAAAAAATGCTCATGAACAAAAGGGATTGACATAAATATAAGACTGTGGGTAAATTCAAGAAAGTCCTCTGAAAGCACTTTTCACTAAAAGCAAATTTCCTTTAAGAACATGTTAACAGTAAGGACAATCTACTCAAGCAGCTACAAACTGCATGAGAGTAGCACTAGAAAACTGGACATCCATTCAAAACATTACAGATGCACAGAGATGTTAATGTAATACAGATAATGGTTCTAGGAAACTGTAACAGCTCTAACACCAACCATCACTCCAGATAATGGATGTTATGCAAACCAATGTAAGGAGCTGTATTAATACACTAATGTGGAATCCAGTTTGTGATTGGGTACTGTAACAAATCCTCTGATATATGGCAGGTACATTTCTAATGAAAACACAACTGGAGCAAAGTGTGGAATCATTTTCTGCTCAATATTTCAAACATCACATTCTTAAAAGCAGAACAGTACTGAATACAGTTTGAAAAAATCCATTCTTTGTTGTTATTTTTTTTTATTTCAAAAGAAACAGATGGAAAATGGACCAAGGATGAAGTAGATGTCATCTGAAGTCTTTGTTACTGCACAATAAAAAACATGAGGATATGAAATGCCAGTAAATCATATGGTTCTGTTTGTATAATCACAGTCATTGTGCTAACTGTTAAGGAGAGGCACAGGCAAACAACTGCTCTCCACAAAGTGAGTCATCTGTTCCCACAAAAGCATTCTTGAGTAGCTTGACTTTGGTCTGGTTTACTTATTTCCACTGAATAAGTACCATACATTTTTCTTATTACAATGCTCAGCCATGATTATGAATCAAGTTAAACTGGATGGAGTTAATAGTGTGATTGTGTTTTCTATGTCATGGAGCTGAATGAAGTAAACATCAGGGAAGTGAATGGACAACAGCATTCGTGTAACAGTTAAAGAAAAATGACTTAAAATGTAAAGCTATCTCAACACCAAATACATTTCATTTCAACTGAGCTTAAGAGCTCAGTATATCAAATCAGATTCCTTATGGCAAGATATTAAGATTCATATAGGATATTATGCATTTGTTGTGAGTGAGTCCATCCTCTGTAACTCAAGATGTAAGTATTAGAACCACTTGTCAATCCAAACTTTCCTAAGCTTCTTAGTATCTCACCTATCCCATAATACAGCATGTTGCTCTTCCTTTCCAGATTTTTGTTGTTGTGTAAAGTGTTCATACAACCTTGGATATGGTCCTAAGCCGCTGTTCTTATATTTTGTCAAAAAAAAAGGTTGCAAGTGATTTTTGCTCACTTAATATTGTTATCCCTGATGTTATTTATCTTTGAATACTTTTCAGTTAAAATCTGTACTCCCTCTCATTTACTTTTTTCCATTTTGGACCTAGGCTTACCTTAGCACCAACAATCTTTCATTCTTTTGTGACTATTATATTTTAGCCTTTTGATTTACATGTTCATTTGTTAAAAAAAGGTAAATAGTATCTTGGGATGTCTCTGTTTTCCTCTAGCATGTCTGCAGTTTGTGTGGCATATGTTTTGCCTAGATGTTTTGCCTTTTGTTTTGTTTTGAGTTTCTGTGGCTAGATCCCTTTGCATTAGTATTCCTTGATTTTGGGAATTCATTTGTTTTTATCTCGAATTGTCATTTTTTAAAAATAAATATTTTTTTAATGCTCAGAATTAGGCACAACTTTTACAATGAATAAAAATCAGTAGCTGAATAAAACTAAAATATATTCAAAGATCCATCAATATTGGTGGGTAAATCAAGAATTCTTCAATTAGGGCAGACAAAGCCAATTTGAAAATTACAATAATTGAGGTAGTCTCAAATATTAGCTGTCTACAATAAAATGAAATTTGACTTGCATATTTAACAGGCAATCAAAAAAAAAAAAAAAACAGCAAAAAAAGTAGGACTCCTATATAGGACAGAACATTACAACAGTGAAATCAGTAGCACTACCCTTACCTCCACATGCCTACTTCCTACACTTCTATATGCCTCCCCAATTTTCAGTAACCTGCAGGCCACTCAAAAGAGCAAACTGGAACAGTGTTACAATAAAATTGTTAAATATGCATCCAATAAATTATACTCCTCCCACCACTGCATCATCTTAAGTATAGACACTCGAACCATAGGGTGGGGTGGGGGGGTGAGAACCCTCTCCCCAACTTTCCACAGACCTATCATTTATGCACTTAGTTTTACTATAAATTACTCAATTAAATAAATGCTACTGAAAATGCTTCTTTTTACAACTCTTGGGACTCATTAGCATGTGTATGATGCTAGAATATAGTCAAGGGGTCCTAAAGCATAATGAATACCAAATTGAGCAATCAAGAATCAAAACAGCAACTATTACACTAATAAATGATGCACCAGGGAACCACACTAAAATCCAAATGCTTTATTGCTTCTTAGTACTCCAGACATTTATGCTAATGAATGATGCACCAGGGAACCACACTAAAATCCAAACGCTTTATTGCTTCTTAGTACTCCGAACATTTACACTAATGAATGATGCACCAGGGAACCACACTAAAATCCAAATGCTTTATTGCTTCTTAATACTCCAGGAATTGAGCAATCACTGATGCCATTTCAAATACCACCACCTGTTTCAACAGCAGAGTCTCCTGATTGGGTGGCTGAAGTGTCAGTCAACTAACAGAAGAATCATGCCAAGAAGTGCAAACATTAAAAAAGCGACTGAACTATGCTTAAATGTGGGGATCTTGGCATATTCCATATATTCATATATTCCAAAAGGAATTAACCCCGCATCTTAATACCCTGTTCAGTCTCAGCCTCTCCACAGGATATGTGCCCATAGAATGGCGCACGGCAACGGTGGTCCCGCTACACAAGGGTGGGGCCACAACTGACCCTGGGAACTACTGACTAATAAGCCTGACCAGTCTGATCTGTACGGCTATGGAGCGAATCATTATGGAACTCATAAATGGAGAGATTGGGAACCTCCAGTCACTGGACCCCACATAGTTCGGCTTCGTCAAGGGCAGATCATGCCTCCTGAAGCTGGTGGATTTCTTTGAGACAGTTACTCAGGCTATAGATAAGGGAAAGGAGGTACACACGGCTTACATTGACCTTGCTAAAGCATTTGACACCATTCCCCATTCAGGTATTATTGATAAGCTCACCAGCCTGGGCATAAACCCTTAAGTCACAAGATGGGATCGCAAACTGGCTCTCAGACAGATCCCATAAAGTAAGAGTAGCGGGATCTATGTCCGAATCCAGACCAGTAATGAGTGGTGTGCCTCAGGGCTCTGTCCTGGGGCCCCTCCTGTTTAGCATATACTTCTCAGAAGTACAGGCAAGCACGGAAGGGCTGTGGCTGACTAAGTTTGCAGACGGCTGCAAACTGGGTGCTATAATAGAGTCTCCGGCCAACATGGAGATCCTCCAGAAGGGCCTAAATGAAACTGATGAATGGTGTCAAAGCCATGGTCTCAAGCTAAATGCAAAAAAATGCATAGTAATTCCCTTTGGAAAAAACAGAGTACCCGCAAACTACAACATAGGAGGTATTCCCCTGAAATCTGAAGAAAAAATAAGGGATCTAGGGACCCAAGTAGATAGTCAGCTTTAGTTTGATAACCATGTTGCCAAAGTGGTTAGAAAATCCTTCTATGTGACCCATCTGATCACAAAAGGGTTTGCATCAAGATCTAAGGATGTAATGGCGCACCTCTACTCTTCCCTCATCAGACCCATTTTTGAGTACAATGCACCGATTGGAATGTACCTGGCTAGACATCTCCAGCAGCTGGAGAGACCACAGAGGTACCTAACCAAGAGGATTACTGGCCTCAAACAGTTGCCCTATGCAGCACGATTGAAAAAGCTAAAACTGTTCCCTGTTGCATACTGCTTTCTCAGAGGCGATCTCTGTCTAACGTACAGAGCCATGTCCAACCCAGAATTGTTGAACATGCTTCATCTTAGCAAAACCAAATCTACTCAAGCTACATGCTGTAGGGATATAAACCTCAACACAACAATGAATAGAACATGCTGGAGGGATAGATTCCCTTTGCAGAGACTTCCCTTACTATGGAACAGGGTCCCGATCTACATAAGACAGAGCCCCTCACTATCACTCTTCAAAAGGAACCTTGATGAGTGGATGGGTAAAAGAAAGTTCACACCGGGGGTCACACCAACAGCACTACTAGATAGGGGCCAAGGGTACTAGCTGCTAGTACAAGGGTCTAGGGAACTACTAAAGGGGCAGTGAATACCGCACAACGTGGCTCGGCTAATATATGCCTTCGGGCAGATAGCCCAGTACCAACCTATGAACCTATAAAGGTGGAGCGCTGGGACTGAAAGCAAGGTGAGGCATTGTGCCTTTTTGCTAATAGTAAGAAAAAAGCCATGACACCTCACTTAAATTATTTCTAGGAATCAAGAATGAGAAAATGAAGCACTAAGAGAAGGAGTCAGGGGATGAGTGAGGAAAAAACAATCAGCCATGTTGTTCAGAAAAACAGAAATAAGATACATAGGCAACCTTTCAGTTTACTTGCTCAAGAGTTATGGCCAAAATCAAAAATAATGGAGAAACAAAGACCCAAAATCAGGGGCAATTTTTTTTTATATATTACTTGAATTCACTTAAAGTTAATAGAACAACATTGTTTTCAATCAATATGCATTTTCTGAACAATGAGAGGTGTAATGCTCAGTAATTAATTGAAATCGTCAGTAATTTACCAGAAAATCAAAAATGATACTAGAGACAGTGCAAACATATGAAGCAAAATCAGGAATGTTCTGCAAAATATGAGACAGCTGAGAGGTATACACAGGGGAACAGATGTCTTTTGTTTATCTATGCTTTATTTATTTACTCTTTGTTTACCAAGTTAGTCCCACTATGTCATTATCCACTTTGCAAGAAAAACGTGAGGTGGTATTCATATTTACTAGGGGGAAATTTAGCCAGGGCATTTTCATTTTCTTTTCTGATAAGTTTCATGGGATGTTTTACTTCCACCACCTCAGGGAGATGGGACTTCAGTTTATAATACCATCTGAAGGATGGCACACTCAGGAGTATAGCACCCCCCCCCCAAAGATTGTATGTCTAGGATGCAATGCAGTCAAGAGTTTAACAACTCTTTGTTTACCTAATGTCATGTTTTTATATTTCTATTTGCTGAGTGGGCTTCATCTTGTTGAGAGGGACAGTGTGAAATATAATGGTGGCGGACAAAAACAATATTGCCATAACTGTCAACCTGTAATGTGGTACACTAGAGATACTGTTAGCTGATAATTGTTATGAAGATATTCTATTTTCACTAATATTGCCAAAGCTGAGTTGCTTAAATATAGCATAGTATTAGATTAAACTTTAGATGATGAGAAAGCTGTCAGTGATATTTTCGCTATAAATTGTACTGTTTAGGCGTTATTAAGTGTTTCTGTTTTTAATTATGCATGACCATAGTTTCTTACAGCATATAGGCTTCTATGTAGAAGTAGCATAATTGTACATTATGTCATCAAGAACAACAGCACAACACTTGTGAGGTAAAATGGGAGGTGTGCACATCGTAGGTAGGTGATTCTTGTTATTGTAGTCTGAGCTAATTTTTTAGGTTTGGGTTAGACTTTTATGGTTAGTTATGGAGTTTTAAGATTAGGGGTTACGGATAGAGTTTTAGGGTTTGGAAGGAGTTTAGGATTATGATTAAGGATGAAGTTTTAGGGTTAAAAGGTGGATGTCTAGGATTAGGGAGTTAATTTTACATTGAAATAGCATTGGTTACTTCAAGCGAGTGGGCATAATTTGCCTTTACATTCCAGATAATAATATATGCAAGTGAGTTATTCCTGCATGGTATAAGTACTATCACCATAATGCATACAGGCATATTTGTTTGTATTTATGTGTATTTCTCAAAACATTTTGGTTAACCACAAAGTCACACCCAGTTTAGCACCCCTATCCCTCATGGGTAGGAAAAACATGTAAATGTCATAACATATGCTTGTTCAGCCCCTCTCTGGGTTATTCACATGCAAAATATAAGAACTAAAAACTACCATTGGAATGTAAGGCTAGGCTTAAAATCAGTCACCACCCAGTCCCATTATGATATATGTATGCATATATGTATGTGTTTATCTATCAATCAGTCTATCTATCTGCAGTACATTTCCAATTTTCTGCAGAGAAAAATGAATCATACACAGATATAAAGTGTAACAGGTTCTAATAAGTGACACCAGTGGCACCAGTGCACATTACTGGAGCAGGAAATTATCAGTATAAATGTAGCAGCATTTCTAAGCAGTAGGGATTATCAAAAATATGGAACATAAAGTAATAGTGACGTAAAGATTTTGCACATATTTACTGTTTTAACCAAAAAGTTATTATAGAACAGCATTTCTGTTTGAACTTTTTAAAATGGCATATGCTGTTTATAGGCTATTTCTGGTTGTTTATTTTTTTTATTTAATTTTTCAGAAAAATGTACAGAAATCTAAGAGTCTTTGTAGGTTACTAGAGTTGTACCAAACAATAAAGACTGCAAAACTATTGAAAACAACAAACTGGAAACGCCGGCTCCAATGTGAAAACAGTCCTGCACATATAAAGTTCGTTTGAACTGAAACAGGCACTCCAAATGTAATGCTGTCCAAAAGTACAAGTTCGATGAAAAGCAACACTTGCTTGTAAAAAAGAAGAACACTTTATTTACCAACCATGAAGTTAAGCACTTTTTGTCCCACAAATTGTGGGACTTGTTCAGACAAACAGAACTGAAACAACTATAAGGTTTAAATGTAGTCATTGGCGTCAAATTACAAGCGCAGTTACTAAGTAACTAACAACATGTAATGCACTCCAACCTAATGGCACAATCAGTGTTTCTTTTTAAAACTTAATTTCATGTCTTATAAGACAAAGACAATGCAAGTTTTGTAATAGTTCTTGCATTGTGTTTGTCTTATAAGACATGAAATTAGGTATTTCATTCTTATTTAGTAAATCCTGGTGTGCGAACAATTAGTTAATGTACAGGTTTTATTATTACTGTACACATAAATTAAATTGTTTTAATTAATTTTAAAAGTCCTTAAGTGTGTGTTGCACATTCAAACATATAAATTGGGACGTTTGATAGTACTTATAAGCACAATTTGTTTATTCTCTTACATGAACGAGCAAGTTATATTTATTGAATACATGTTTAATATTCACCACAAGTATCAACACTATATGTAATATAGTTAGTATATATAAATATATAGTACACATATTTTTGGTGTGTGTGGACTGTGCTACAGCAATCAAAGTTATGTGATCAGCTGTAATACCTGTGATGTTTTTTTATAGTGCATATAACAGAACTATGTAGATTGTCATGTATATATTTTTGATATATTTATTGTTTATTAGCAAATGGTTAGGTGGCTAACAACCATTACGATATATGGTCTGACACAAACCTATCTGGTTCCAAGTTGTATATTTTAATTGCAACAGTGGAGAGTTCACACTACTATTGTTTTATTTATTTGTAGAAAATAATTAAGACTTTATGTGTGAACAATTACTATTGAATTGTCTATTAATGTAATATATGCTATACAGTTTTAAAAAGAAACACTGATTGTGCCATTAGGTTGGAGTGCGTTACATGTTGTTAGTTACTTAGTAACGGAAAGCGCTTAACTTCATGGTTGGTAAATAAAGTGTTCTTCTTTCTTACAAGCAAGTGTTGCTTTTCATCGAACTTGTACTTTTGGACAGCATTACATTTGGAGTGCCTGTTTCAGTTCAAACAAACTTTATATGTGCAGGACTGTTTTCACATTGGAGCTGGCATTTTGTATACTAGAGTTGTGACATTCCACAGTTCCTATATTCAAAATGAGTTAATTGTGGTCATAATACACTACTAACAGCAAGGCAGGGAGTTAACAAGGAGGTTGCCTCTGGGACTAATCCTTCCTTGAGCTACCATCTGCTTTGTAGTGTTCCCCAGGGCTCCATTTTTTTGATACTGTAATGCTCAGTTATTCACAATATACATGCTTCCTGTCAAAGATGTCATTCAGAGGCAAGACTTGTTATAGCACCATTAAGTAAATTATTCTCTGCTTTAGCTCCCCTTTCCTTTAGTGCTTACTTAATGTTAAACATTAACATGCTTGTCAGTGTTTATGTTCATACATGGTCCTAAAAAATAAGTGTTAGTGGGGCATGGACTGAAAACAGCCCAGGGCCCAAATTGCAGTTAATTCGCCAGTGTCAACTACTATAGTAGAAAAACAAGCATGATTTCAACAAAACAAGCTCATTACTTTATTTTATGATACAGCAGCTTACAAAAATATTTTTGTTTTTATGTTATTTTCAGCTGACAGAGCAGTATTGAGTTCAGTCTGGGGGTGGGGGCAGGAAACATGCACTAAGCACCTCATCTGCATCTGCATCTTACCAGCCATCTGAGTTGTACAGCCGTGTTATTTGCTACCATGTAGAGATGCAGATCCAATGGAGGCACCACATTTGGTTGCATTGCTGCTTGAGTATAGAAAAAGCATGCATTCTGTTGCATGTTCAGCCCTGCTATGGCAAAAAATTTCAGAGTTTCAGGCTTGGTAGCAAAATTAAAATCTTACAATGTGCTGTCATACCTCTCAACTGATTTGATTAACCAGTAGATAGCTGATTTTGTCATATTTTTCCCTGTCCTTCATAAACTTTTTGATTCCCTGTAAGCCACTGAGGATTAATGTAAATAGAGCCAGACATTACAGTTTCATACTTACTGTTCAGAAAATGTATATTGATTTGGAGCCTGTCCTTCTATTAACTTTTTAAATGAATTACAGTAATATTTAAAACAGTCCCTGATATTAGGCCTTTGTCCCTCCTCAATATTTTGAGTTTTGCCCACAATTCTTGAAAAAGAAGTTGAGAGGTATGGTACTAGCTATTATCTGTGGTGTGATATTAGGGGTACAGTGTATAGTCTCTTAGCATGGCCTTACTGGTGAGTAACATTGTGACAGCAGGAGTAACAAGTGGCACAGTGCAAAATCCATGCTAAAAAGCCTAGCCTTAAAAATAAGAATTAGCTGTGAACTCTGCTTTCATTCATCATATCCTCATGTCTCTTGTCTTAAGACTGCTTATTGAATAGAAAATGCATCTATGTGAAGAGAGAGAGAGAGCGAGCAAACAATAACAGAGATATTATCCCCAGTCCACAATACAGTCATTACTTAGCTTGTTTTAACTGCATTTTCTGTATAACAAAAGCTTCTTAAAAATCACTCTGAATCGCAGAAATGAATATAGTCTATTAATATTTCACTGAGTATTGGATAAAGTGAACTATGGGGATCCATTGACTAGGCTACTTTACAGTTCAAGATGGAATTCTCGAAATTTCATTTGCCTGCAGAAAAAAAAAAGTATCAAGTGACACAATATCAATCACTTTTTCCCCATAGGATTTCATTGCCAGTGTGGTTTCTAAGTGTGTCCCAGCAATGATTCATTCCTTTTAAAAGATTCCTCCCTTCATCAAGTTAGTGCAACCATGGAGTTGGTATGTATTTATAATTTCCATAAACATTGCAAGTATTTTCTGACTGAAAGCAATGCCACTACAAATACTGCTTAAAACATTAAGCCAAGACCATCCTCATTCCCATCCTGTAGTGTCATAACCATATGATCTGTCAGTTGGAGCACTGCAATTCAAAAAGCCTAATTAAAATTATCCTCTTTCATTTGGGTACATGCTCCAAACTATAGCTTTTCCTACACCAGCTTTTTACCACTCTGTAAGAGACAGACAGTCAAATCCCTTCCCCCCAGCTTTGTACCCAGAGCTGTGGGAAAGGTGGGAAAGATGATACATTTGACCCACTTGACAACCTGTAGGGAGAGCTATATTGCTTTTTGTGTTGTTGCTATCATATTTGTCAAAATTGGAATCTTTCTTTTTCTCCATGTCACCCTCATACCCCCTTGGTTGAGTGATCTTGGCGTTACTATATTTGGAGAGGTGGGGTTGGTGAAGGTGCAATCCCCTCTCTATATATGAAGGGTGCAGAAGCAGTTCATGCACTGCATACATTTTTTTTAGAATCAGCCACTTTTACTTATGCTTAGCAGGAAGTATGGTTTGTCAGTTACATTGTGCTTTTTTTTCTGCATCTTGTCCCTTAAATACCATGGTCCTAACCAGGGAGACAGCTTTCACTATTACAGCTTCTCAACCAAGATCATGCAAAGGGAGGCAGGTTTGGGTAGTATTCTTTACTACCAGGGTCCCATACTATGTCTGCAATGTTTCAACTTATTTACTTGAGGTCACACACAGAAAGGAAATTTGTGTATGTAAATTTACCATAGCAGCAGATGTTCAAATGATCTCTGCTGTTGTATCTTTAGATGTATGGGTTATATCCTGATAAGGATGCAACAGCAGGACAGCTTACAGAGCTTAAGGGCACCTTCCATGCATCCAAACTGTTAACCAGCTCATAAAGAACTGAAGAAAAAGAGTGGTTTGAACATCAAGCCCTTTAGAGATTTCATGGAGACTGAGAGAGAGAGGCTAGTGTCCTAAAAAGGTCAGCTTTAGGGAAAAAAATATAAAGGTCCTCACTCTGGCTGGAGGGAGGGATCAGCTATGGTAGCAGTGATTACTACTGCAGCAGGGATAATATGAACATCTACCATTATGGTAGGTTTATTTACACAACCGTACTCTATCCATCCATCCATCCATCCACAACCGCTTTTTCCTATTTTTGCACATGTGGTTGGGGGGGTACCTTCAACAGTGGCAATCATCTAGATCCAACGTTTACACCGCAGGATGGCTAGCCCTATTGAAGTAGTTCTTCCACACCGCATACTCGCACATATACTCACACCTATGACCAATTTAGAGTGTCAATAGCATCAATTTAGAGTGCCCAATCCATCTACTGCATGTCCTTGGAATGTGAGAGGAAACCAGACCACTCACAGAAAACTCATGAGAACACAAGGAGGACATGCAGACTCCGTACAGAAGGCACCCCAGCTGAGAATCAAACCGGGGAACCTTTTGCTGTGAGGTGACAACACTAACTACTGTGCTACTGTGCCACCTATATTTATCATAATGATCACTGCTGCAGTTACCTTAGCTATATAGGTAAATTACTATAGCTTAAACTGACTGTCAAGAGGAAGGATGAGAGTACAGGGGCCCCTGGAGAATGGTCCTAGCAAAGCTTGTCCTAGACCTGGAAAGGAAATTCAGTTTGTAGTTCTTTGTAAAGGTATGTATAGTGGCCCACATTGTTGCTTCTAGAATTCAAACCTTTCCAAAAACCCATAAATGAAGCCAAGGCCATGAGCCTTGTCCCCGCCTCTAATTGCTTTGTTGTGCTGGGTATAACAAAAGGTAGTAGCAAGAAACAACCATTAGGAAATAGTCTGCTTTGACACAAGTTGTTCTTTATTCTTACCTTCACCAGAAATGAACAACTGATCAGCACTCCTGAAAATGTTAGCTTTGTCAAGATAATATCTAAGTTGTCTGTGGGCATCCAAAGTATGGATTATCCTTTCATCCTCATTTTTAGATTCTGAAAAGTAGACAGGGAGATGAAGAGATGGATGGCTTGCCTCAGAGTAAATCTGGATACCATATAAGGAATAAATGAAGGATTAGTTCTTTAGAAAACCCTATCTTGTAATTCAGATACTCTTCTTGTAGAAGTCAAAGCAATCAATATAATTGTTTTCTGTGTTAACAACCTCAAGTCAGCGTGATAAGCTGGTTCAAATGGGCAAGAGATATTTTTTCCAAGATAAAAATGAAGACCAAAGGTGAGGCTTGGTATGCAACACCTCATTTAAAAATATTTTGACATGTGAAGAGGGGATCCATCAGCAGACATACTGAAATGACCAACAGGTGTACGTTGATGGACAAGAAAAATAAGCCAGATGATAACTCACACAAATAACAGAGAGCCAGAGAAACACTATACTTAAAGGGTCCTGGTTCTTATCTTTGTTTCAACTAGAAAATCTTTTTTATTTGTTAAAATATGATTTCTTAATCAGGATTCCTTGCTTCATTTAATACCTGCTGCATTACTCAGCAAATGGGTGTCTAAAAGGTAGTAATACTCTATCATCTAGCAATTAGTTGCAGTTGTTTTGAGAAGGGATGTATCAAACACCTCCTTTCTTGTGTGAGAAGGGCCAGTCTGTGAAGAAGCCTTTGTTAATTGTCCTTGGCCATTTTTTAAAAAAAGGAGAACCACTGTTGCCTGGGACAGAATGGAGTCACCACAATGATCTTTACAGAGTCCTTCTGAAACTTCAGAATGACCCCAGATATTAGTGGAAGGAGAAGAAAAGTACACAGGAATATTCACATCAAAGGAAAAGAAAAGCCTATTTTCAAGGCATTTGCATGGAGACCTGGAGCAGAATTTTTCCAATTGATTGCTGTGACTGGTGGAAAAAGGTCTACCTGAAGTGTTCATCACAGCTAGATCAGTTCCTGGAAGACCTCTAATTCAAGTTTACATTCAAGTGGATCTGTCCTGGTCCTGCTCAGATTATCTGTCACAAAGTTTTGCTATAACTGGATGTAAAATGCCTGTATAGTGTGATTGTGCTGAAAATCTATATCCCAGGCTACCATGACTAGCATGTACAGAGTGTAGACTCTGGTTCCCCTGTTTTGTTTTTCTCCCTAGTGTCATCCTGACAGTTCTGCCAGTGCCCCATGTCAACAATGGGTCTACTGGCCACTCCAATTTCCCCTATGATAATACCAATTTTACAGCTAGGGCTAGCATGAAAGTTAAGAACATCCTTGTGTGGTTGAGATGTCAAATCATCAGCCGGGAGGAGTTTGTACCTTATAGCCAACCCTTTTCTACCTCAATGTGCATGTTAAAGCATAAACAAGGTGATGTGCAATGGGTAGACTGCACCACACCACTATCTCACTTCCATATGGAGCTACTGTCTGCAAGTTACCCCACCCCTTGGCCAAAGCACATTCCAGTTGGCTTCCTCCATGCCACCAGTGGCAGCTCCCCCCTGTTTATTTATGTACCACATCACTATGGCGTTGTCTGTAACTACTTCTAATGGTCATGATCCAAGGGACCATAGATGACTGAGAAATTTGAGAACATTTATGACTGTCAACATCTCTTTTATGTTGATGTTTTTTGGACCATCTGTTCTGTTCCAAAGACCATGCACTTTTATCCCCATAGACACTGCTCTCCAAGCAAAGTAACAAGCATCTGTTGTTACAGGTTATGCTGGAGTTGGAAGGAAAAATATGAGACTTGGATTCATATAAAATCAGTCTTTCCACCAAAGAATTCCCTTCTCTCAAACCTCAAAACTAGAATCTGGAATATCAAGAGATGTTAATGCTAGGCCATACTGATTTTAGGTACCACTGAGTTTTGCTCATATGGAGTTTTGCTAGGGGAATCATGAGAATCATAGATGCCAAGAGACCTAGAATCCTGAGAAATTCCCTTGCTGAAATGTTTGAGTGAAAAAAGGAACTCAGGAATATATCCAGATATAGCTCTACATTTTTCTGTGAATGAAAAGCTCTTTGAACTGAAGAATCTAGGAGTCATCCTAGGAAAACAATCCTATGTGAAGGGGTTAGACACAACTTTTGGATATTGTCCCAAAACTAAAGTTTGTACAGGAGATCTCTCACCCAAGTAAGAGATTTCTGATATTTAACACTTTCAAAAAGACTCTGCAAAGATAAGCAAGTCATCTAAATGTGATAAATGTGATTACCTTGCAGTCTGCAGTAGGTAGACATTTAGTAAATACCCGTAGTGTAATTTGCCTCTCTCATCACACTTTTTATGGACTTCAGTAGCAGAATATATAAAAACTACCTTTCTGTCTAAGGGGAAATTCACATTTTCAGACTTAACAAACTTAGGAAGGTTTTGACTATGCAACCAAGCAACTTCCTCATAACAGCTCAAGTAGCAGCAGCCCTGGAAGTGGCATCAGCCAAATCATAAGCACATTTCAAAGAATGGGTAGCCACTTGAGTCAATAAAGCAATACGATTATTTGAATATATTTTTTCCTCAGAGGAAGGAAAAGAAGCAAAAATGTTCCTCGTATTCTCAAAATAAACAAGCATAAAGTATAGCATATGAGCTTGACTACTGACTAAGAGTTACAGAAGAATACACTTTTTCCCAAATCTTCAAAAGCTTTCCCATCATTATCAGAAGGGGAGGGACTGGCATTAATCAAATGTCTAGCAGCAGCTGGATTTAACAGCGATATTACTGCTGGGTCTGGTCCAGGGTTAGAAAATAAAAACTTATAATACTGAGGAACTTTATTCAAGCTATCTGCTTTACTGTGATAGCAAGCTGGCTGTCAGGCAAGTTACCTCACCTTCCAGTGCTGGAAGAACAGGAGGGACTTGAGTAGAGTCAGGAAATTCTAGTTGCAGTAAATCATAATATTTTTTAAGAGACAGTGGAAAATCATTGTGTAACAAATGAAACAACAGATTCATTCTGGGAACTGTTTCAGAAAAAGAAAATCCTTCAAAGAGACTGTCAGAAGCCACTTGTTCCTTAGATCCAGAACCAGAAACCTAAAGAGAAAAGAAAACAGAAGTTATCTGTTCAAAATAATTTTGTGATTTATATATTTGGACCTTCTCAAATAATGAAGAGCCCCTTTTCTTATACCAGAAACAATAGCTAGAACTCTAAGGGTCCAGAGCCTAAACTAAACCCTGAGCTAAACCCAAAAAACAACTCTTGTCCAAAGTAAAAGAAACACAAGAAGACATATGTCTAACTTTTTGTTTCTTTTTGGCAGGAATTTCTGAAGCAATAGATCTACTTTTCACAGGCAAAACATCCCAAGGGATAGGCACTCCAGTCTGGCTTGGCAAAGAAGTATTCTGACAAGACTGACACGAGTGGTCTCTATTCCTTCCTCCAAGACTGACAAAATTGGTTCTCCCTTGCCCACCAAGGGCACTCCAACAGCTAGAGAGGACATGTTAATCCCTGGTCCACAAGGGCTGAAGACAGTGCACCGGAGGGAGCCAAGGAAAAAGATGAATGGTCTGAGCTACCAGAAATAGACACAGCAGAATCACACATCTACTGCTGAGGGGCTTTACTAGCCCATTGAAATGACAAAGGTTATTTATTTATTTAATGAAGAAGGAAGAACCAAGAAAGTGGTAGTTTGTTCCATGGTAAAGTCAAAAAAGATGCTTGATTCCCAGGGAAGTCTGGCAACAGTAGTCAGTAAAACAGATGAATGTTAAAGTCAATTTTTCCATCAAAAACAAAGAGAAAAGCACTTTAAACACATATCACAGACCCGAAAAGTAATGTAACCCAACTTACACTAGGCAAATAGTTTTAAAAACCTTTTTCACAAAACTAAAAATTAACAATCCTATTTAAAAGTTACTAAACTTAAAATAGTCTATAAAATTCTCTTAACCAGCTAAAAAATATTAATTTTAAAGAAAAAGTTGACTTTCTGTTATAAAATTAAAAAGTGAAAGCTTTTCTTTTCCTGAAGGAAATGTATCTGCTTACCAATGGAAAATCTTTTGATGGCCATCAATCCTCAAATGCCCATAGGAGGAGCACTCTTCAGCAGCAGGAAATCACTGAAAGGTTAGACATCTAAACCAAGACCCAAAAGCCTTCAGGTAAAAAAACTCCTCATCAGAAGGGTTGATGGGCTTCCAGCCACCTCTCTGCTTAAGAATTTCTAGGATGTCTGCAAAGGAGACATCCTCAGAGGGCAACCGTGGGGACCCTTCTGACTCATCGAGGTCTGTGTCAGATGTGATCAACTCCTCTGGGGAGTCCACATGTTTCCTCTTGCATAATCAATTGCGAGGAACCTCTTCAGAAGGGCATTCTGGAGAGGTTTCAGAAGAGAGGGGTTCACCCACTGGGGCATTCTGAGACCTTGGGTCTCCGCGTCTGTGTGGAATCGCTTGTGCTGAGATGGACGCAGGCACTTTGGGGGAGGAATGACTGGATCTGAGAGTGGAGCTGCCCGTGGGGACAGCACCCTCCTCATCACTTCAAAAGCCCCTGACCCATGATCTGAGGAAGCTCACAGTTTTGAAGAACTAGAGGACTTCCCCAGCACCAAGGGGGTTGGCTCTGAAGCCGATGTAGGAGCTGAGCTCATCCATGCCGAGGCCCTGTCCGATCCAACTGTCCTCCCCAGACCTGACTGGAGAGCATTGGCTCCTAGACTCCTCGAGCTCAGACGGCACCAAGGAAGTCAGAGAAGTAGCTGGGCCAAAGATCCTGGAACAGGTCTTGGCTCTGACCATTCCACTATGATCAGCTCATTGCATTCCGGCTGCGAGGCCCTGAGGCGGATCAGAGGAGGAGTCAATGGTGATGGGGGTAGGTCCACTCAGTTCTGAAACTCTCTGGGTTGGCTCCAACAATAATTTGGCTAGTGCCAGTGTACATAAAAGTCTCCACACCACATAATCCACATCATCTTCTGAGAAACTCCTGGAGGATTGAGAAGAGGGGACAGGAGATCTTCACCATTGTAGAATTGGCAATCTTAATGTTGGAGAAACCAGCTCCAGGACTGGGGACCGGCTCTGAGCCTGCAATACCAATGGTTCTGAAACAGGAGGAGCCGAGAGTGATGTTTTTTTGGGCCTGACAGATTTTGAATCCGATGAAGACATTTTTGGGAATTTTTTAGTAGGTTCAGATTGATCTGATGAGGTAGATGAAGATCTTTTACTTGATTTTCCAGATATAGAAGGAGGGGAAGAGGTTTGCTTTGTAACACTCTGACATTCTCCTAAGGCTTCTTCAACAATCCCCTCAGTATCAGCTTATATTTCCTTTCGAGGAGAACCCTCGAACTAAATGAGTGGCATATAGAGCAAGACTCTTGCAAGTGTACAGCTCCAAGGCAGTACACACAGTCAGTATGGCTATCAGTTAAAGACATCTTTTGAGAGCACTTGAAACACTTCTTAAACCCCTAGGGTTTAGTGTCTTTTGATTGTTTAGACATATTAACATGAAAAACACAACTGAATAGCACAACTATTATTTAGAAGCAATAACATTCTACTGTTTACAGACTAAGCAGCTGTCTAACTCAAACAAGCTATTTAGATAAAGAAACATAACAATAAATAACTTTATATATATATATATATATATATATATATATATATATATATATATATATATATATATATATATATATATATATATATATATAAGCAGAAATAATAGCACACCCACACAGGAAAAAAGCCCTCTAACTTAAAAGGGCTGAGCCACTCTCTAACTTAAATGAGCTGGCTCGGGAAAAGTCAAAACTAGTTTACTTAACAGTAAATAACCAACACACACAAAAAAGATATTTCAAATGGAAAGGGTTAGAAAAGGAAAACTTTATAAGCTAAATACATCAGATGAACTAACAATGAACTATTTACACACCAAACTTAACAGCTTAAGGAACAACGAGCCTAAATAAAAAGAAGTTATGTACTCACCATACTGTTCCATGTTTGTAGTCCATCTCGCCCTTCATTCTTACATATGGGTTCGGAGCCAATCCTTGGCTCTAACTCAGCCTATTACAAAGCTCAAAATCTCTTAGTTGGCTCATGGCTAAGTAGGTGTCCCACAGTGCACTAGTACAATCCCCAGATCTTGTTTGCTGCTAAACTATAGAAAGACAGAACTATGGTTATCCAGAAAGAACAACAATAATGAAAGCTCTCCACCCTATCAAGGTAATACTATCCTGTCTCCAGATCCTTCCAGGATGGGGGTAGGTGAGTGGGTTCATAAGAATGAAGGGTAATATGGACTATAAACATGGAACGTTATGGTGAGTACATAACTTCTTTATGTTCTGTAGTCCTGTCTCGCCTTCATTCTTACATTTGGGACAGCTTCCCTAGCACCTTATTCTTGGGTGGCTCACGGAAAAATACTCCTGAGTACCGTGGAACCAAAGGAGGCTCTACCCCTAGAGGTCAGGTCCAATTTGTAATGAGTAATAAAGGTATGAGGGATAGCCCAGTTTGCTGCTGCACAAATAGTGTCAATTGTAACTCTGGCTTGGAAGGTAGCAGATGTAGACTGGAACTGGGTAGAATGACCCTTAACCTTGAACAGTAGAGTTTTTCCATTGGAGGAGTAAATGAAGGAAATACAGCTCGAAATCCAATGTGATAGGGTCACTTTAGAGACTGGCAGACCTAGTCTAGAATTAGAGAAGGATATGAACAATTGGTCTGACTTTCTGAGTTCCTTAGTACTGTGAAAGTAGAACCGTAACTGCCTGTGAACATCCAATTGATGAAATTTGTATTCTGCTGCGTTAGAATAGTTCAGGAAAAACACCGGTAACTATAGTTTGGTTCAAGATATTTTGAGAGCAAACTTTAGGGATAAGGAAGCTTTCATACAAAGAGAAACTCTGTCTTTGTGGAAAATCAGATAAGGAGGCTTTATAGACAGTGCTTGTAACTTTGATACTCGTCTAGCTGATGTGATGGCTACTAGAAACAAAGTCTTCCAAGACAGAAATTTCAGCGGACGCGAATGAGCAGGTTCAAATGTCAGTGAAGTTAGCTTGGACAAGACAAAGTTCAGATCCCAGTAAGCTACCGGTTCGTGAAAGGGGGGGGGGGGGTCTCAGCAAAGTAGCTCCGTTAAGAAAGGTTTTACATAATCTGTGTGACATCAGGTTAGACTCATGTAGACCCAGATGAAAATTAGATATCACTGCCAATTGGACCCTAATTGTGGCAGCAGCAGATCCCTGATGGAAAAGTTCAGACAAAAATTCTAAAACCATTGGGATGGATGCAGTGTAAGGATCTACATTCCTTTCTTCAACCCAGATAGAAAACCTTCTCCATTTGCTAGTGCATAACTGCCTAGTGGAAGGTTTATGTGAAGATGTGAGGATATGGGTCACAGCAGATGAAAAATCATGAAGCCTGATTAGGGATGGAATTGGAGCAGCCATGCTGTCAAGTTGAGGGTGTGGGGGCTGGGGTGAAGGGAGGCTGACATGTGTGTCAAGAGGTCTGGCACTGGGTCCAGAGTCCATGGATCGTCTAGTAGATGAAGCCCGAGAAAGGGGAACCAAATCTGATGAGGCCAGTAAGGAGTTATGAGAATCATTTTGCTTCCCAACAGCTTCGCTTTCTGAATCACCTTGGATATGAGAGGAAAAGGAAGGAAAGCATAAAGGAGTCCCAGGAGCCAATCGTGAACAAGTGTGTCTCTCGTTGACTCCCCCAGAGGGGGGAAAAGTAGCTGCTGCGTTTGGATTTGATCAGACTGGCGAAAAGATCGCAGCAAGGCCGTCCCCATTTGAGAAAGTTCTGTTCCACTATTTCCTGATTCAGAGACCACTCATGAGACATTAAGATTGCCCGGCTGAGTTTGTCGGCTATCACATTGGTTGCCCCTGGCATGTGCGTTGCCACCAGAAAGCACTGGGAAGATATCGCCCACTTCCAAACATGAATTGCCTCTCGACAAAGGGGGTAAGATCTGGTTCCACCGTGTTTGTTGAGATACCATACCACTGACATGTTGTCTGACTGGATTGCTGTCATGCCTAGAGGGAGAGAGACGTGAAGTGCTTGCAACACTAGAAGTACTGCCCTCATCTCTAGGACACTGATATGCAGGTGAGCCTCATGATCTTGCCATGTGCCTTGGACAGTCCTGACTAGATAATGCCCCTCCCCCCCCTATCTGGGAGGCATCCATGGTCACAGTAGCAATGGGTTGGCGAGGAAGGAATGGGGTGCCTGCTGTTAGTTGGTCGGATAGAATCCACCAACGAAGATCCTACTTGCAAGACTCTGTTATGAAGATATGGTGAGACAAAGGCAGTTGTTGAAAGGACCACTGGGATGATAGAAGCCACTGAAGAATTCGCATGTGTAATCTGGAGAGAGGGACTAACATTATGGTGGATGCCATGGTCCCTAAGACTTTCAGCACCATCTTTGCCTTGACTTTCTGCAGAGGAAGTAGATAGAGGATTTGTTGTCTGAGGTACTGCGCTCTTTCTGTGGGAAGATGAGCTAACATAGTGACTGTGTCTATTTCTGCACCTATAAAAGTCACAAATTGAGAGGGCGATAAGGCAGACTTTTCCCAATTTACTGTAATCCCCAACTGGAAACAAAGCTGGATAGTGGAATCTCTGGTTTGTATGAGTAGATACCTGGTGGAGGTGGTCAGGAGCCAGTCGTCCAGGTACAGAAACACTTGGAATCCTAGACGTCTCAGGTGGGCTGTCACTACCGCCATACATTTGGTGAATATCCTGGGGGATGTGGTGAGACCAAATGGCAGAGCACAAAATTGATAATGACTGGCTCCCAGCCAGAAGTGTAAATGATCTTTGATGCTCTATTCATTTTTATATTGTAGTACGCATCTTGGAGGTCTATGGAGCACATACAATTGTCTTTCCCTAACACAGGGAGTATAGACTGCAGTGTCACCATCTGAAACTTGGCCTTTTTTACAGATTTGTTTAGTTTGTTGAAGTCCAAGATGCGCCTCCAGTCCCCTGTACATTTTGGCACTAAAAAGAATCTGGAGTAAGTTCCAGATCCTATCTGGTCTGCAGGGACAGTTTGGATGATTCTGTTTGCGAGCAACTTTTTCACTTCTACAGTTGCTTGATCCCTGTGATGGGTGGAACATCTGGGATCTTCTTGGGAGAGTGAGGTGGAAGAGAAAAGGGTATGGAGTAACCTCTGGTGATTATTCTTTGTACCCATTTGTCTTGAGTGATGTTTAGCCAGGCTTCTAGATACAGAGAAAGACGACCCCCGACTGGCTCCAGAGAAGCACAGCTGGGCTCCACATCAGGAGCGCTGATAGGGACGGCCTCAAAAGGAATCATGCCCTCCCTGGTTTTGCAGGCTGCCCCTGCCTCTAGGGTGATGTCTAAGGAGGAGTCACCCTGTGCTTCCAGGAAAAATCTCTGGGACTTCTTGAACCACATCTTACCAACTCTCTGACCCTTAGAAATGGTCTAGAGAGGACAGTAAAACATACGCCCATGGCAGAGAGAGTTTTCCCTTCTTGTTCACACCTGGTGAGTGTATCCTTCACCTTAGGTCCAAACAATAAAGAACCATCAAAGGGGGCATTGGTAAAGGTGTAGACTTGAATGGCTCTGCAAAGTTACATAAATACATCCAGGAGTGTCTCCTAAGGGAAACTCCTGAACCCGCTGACCTGCTTGCTCCATCAGCTGCATACGAGATCAGCCTCTTAGAGGAGTTCACGATGGAATTTAAGGTGGACAACTGAGCCATCACCTTCTCACGGACTCCTTCAGTCGATGTACCTTGAAGAGTATCTCCTAACTCCTTAAGGAGTTCTCTTTGAAGCCTCATAAAATGTGTTAGATAGTTCAACGATCTGATAGTGAAAGCTGCTGAAGAGAAAATATGCTACCAGTATCAGTCCATCTTTTGAGACTCCTTATTCGGCGGATGGACAGATGAAGAAGTCTCCACTAACTTGTTCTTAGTGGCTGCCACCACCACCATGGCATCTACAGACACTCCCTTGGACAAAAATTCTTTCTCTTTGGGGGCAGATAAAAATGTATTAGGTCTTCTGGGAACTGGCCCCACGGCATCAGGAATCTCCCACACCTTTCAACTAATGAGATCTAAAAGTTCATCAAAAGGTGGAGACATCTAGGAAGCTGAAGGTTGAGACCATCATCAGAAGGGGTGGCAGTGGGCCAGCCAACTCTCTACTTAAGAATCTCTAAGATACCTACAAAGGAGACATCATCAGAGGATGGCTTGGGGGATCCTTCTGAATCCTCGAGGTCAGTGTCAGAAGTAATGGACTCATCCTGGGAGTCTACATGCTTACTCTTGCATGTCCTCTTCAGAGGAGACTCCTCAGAAGGGTACTCTGGGGAGGTCTCAGAAGACTGGGGGCCACCAACCGGGGGCTTCTGAGGCTGCAGGTCTCTGCTGTCAAGGGAGAGAGAGGGTGCTGAAACAGAGGTCGGTGCCCGAGGTAGAAGAGTGTCGGTACCCTTGTGTGGAGCTGATGAGTGAGACAGTACACTCATCATCTCGAAAGCAGATCTCTCTGGCTCTGAAGACCGCCTCGGCTCCAAGGAAACACAGGAAGTAATCAGCTCCAGAGCAACCAGCTCTGAGATAAATGTAGGATCCGAGCTCATCCTAACTGACACACTGAGAGGGAGACTCGGAACCAAGGAGGTTCGTGTCCAAGTGTCTCTGTTGGGGCCAACCGGAGAGCTTCGGCTCCTAGATACCACGGACGGCGCCGAAGACATCGGAGTGGAAATTGGCTCCAAGACAGCCTCAAGGGGAACTGGATCCGAGGGTTCCACAACAAGTGGTGCCAAACACTCCGGCTCTGAAGGCCCGACATGGCTCGGAGAAGGAACCACAACAGGGGGAGTGGACCCATGTGGCTTCGGAACTGACTGGGTCAGAGCCAACAACAATTTTGGCAAGACAGACGACTTCAGGAGTCTAAGCACTACTCTCTCCACATCTTCCTCTGACATGCACCTGGAGGATCTGGATGACAGGGTAGGTGGTCTGGATCTCTGCAGAATTGGAGATCTTAAGGCTGGGGAGACTGGCAAAGGATCTCTGGACCGGCTCCAATGTAGTTTTTCAGTAGTCAGCTCTGAAAAGCTTGGGGCCAAAACTGAAGTGCCAATATCAACAACCTCGACCAGCTTGGAGGACAGTGGAGCCGAGGAGGTAGAAGTCTTATCCAGTTTTGATTGTTTTTTTGAGAAGGTTCTGATACACTAGTCGGCGCCGGAGAATGCCTTTTGGCCAACTTAACCTTCTCCTTCTTGGAAGAATGTGATTTTGAAGAGGAAGAACAACTCGTTAAGTCTTCCTCGAAGGAAGGCTTGAGGAGACCTTTCAAAATTAACTTGTTCTTCCACTCCTGGAGTACTCTGGAGCTGAAGGAATGGCAGGACAAACAAGTTTCCTGTAAATGAATGGCTCCGAGACAATATACACAATTACTATGGCCATCCGTAATTGACATCTTCTGGGAGCACTTTACACATTTTTTGAAACCCGAAGGTTTGTGGTCCTTAGACTCTCTAGACATAATAGCTAGCTAAGGAAGTAAGCAGGAACACACAGGCACAACAAGGACTAGGTCCTTTAACTTAAACAGGCCTAGCCCTAACAACGCACACACACACAAGGAAAGAAGTAAAGATGATTAGGTCCTCTAACTTAAATGGGCCTAGCCCTAAGGAAAAAAGAAGTAAGCAGAGAACTAGGTCCTCTAACTTAAACAAACCTAGCTGGATAGGCTAAGTCATAAAAAGAAAAGGCCAGAAACTAGTAACAGGCAAGGAAATATCAAACAACACTGCACATAAGCTAAATTTCTAACTTTCTAAATTTCTAAATTTCTAACTTTCTAAATAGAAATCCAAGGCCCAAAAGGTGGACCCACAGAGAAAACTCAGTAAAATTCAACAAACACTGCACACAATATAACAGTAAATATGTGTGAAAATGCAACGTTAATTAAAAACTAGCACACAGGATACCAAAAAGGAGAACAACAAGGGCCAACGGCCAACCAGTTCTCGACAAACTAACTAAATTGAATGTCAGAAACACTCCAAAAAGTCAGAAAACTCTTCTAACACTACTAAACTCAATCTAGACAAGGATAATTTGCTATAGCAAACAGTAAAGTGATAATAATAGAAAAAGATTTCAACTTAGCCACGGCCAAGCAAGAAGCATTTCTGAACTCATAGACGCGGCAAAAGAGATCTGGGGATTGTACCAGTGCAGTATGGGATACCTACTTAGCCACGAGCCAACTAAGAGACTTTGAGCTTTGTAATAGTTCGAGTTAGAGCCGAGGATCGGCTCCGAACCCATATGTAAGAATGAAGGCAAGATATGACTACAGAACATCCATTATTTAAAACACACACACACACACACACACACACACACACACACACACACACACACACACACACACACACACACACAGAGAAGCCAGGATAGGGACAAAAATTTAGGCCTTGAGATAAACGATGGCCCCAGAGAAAAAACAATAAGGTAATGAACACAGTCTAAAACTGTAACTAACAAAGCAATTAACTACCAAGAATTTTAATTAAAGGAAGGAAAATAGAAGTTATGTTCTTACCATAACGTTCCATGTTAGTTGTCTTCTTCTCGCCTTCTTCTTGCTGGATGGGTTTGGAGCCGACCTCGGCTCCGACTCGGCCACTCTAAAAGCTCGAGAGTTGGTTCCACCGGCTCGAGGCTCCCCTTATATCCCACAATGCTAGGCGAGAGTTACCTCAGATCTCGTTTGTAAGCTAACCCCAGCTTATAATAGTAACAGAATAACTGTAAAAAAGAATCCACCTCTAACAACAGGAAGAAAGAAGGGTGACCTACATCCTGAACCAGGAAATATGCATAATAGCATATGTCTAAGAAAAGAGGTGGTAGAAAGAGAGGTCACAATCACAACTCCTCTAGGTCTGTCCAGGCCAGGGGGAAGGAGGGTGGGGCTAAGAAGAAGCGAGAAGAAGACAACTAACATGGAACGTTATGGTAAGAACATAACTTCTATATGTTAAGTTGTCTATCTCGCCTTCATTCTTGCTGGATGGGACCGTGTCCCTAGCACCTTGTCCCGGGTGGCCTAACGGAACAGACTCCTGAGAACAGTGGAACCAAAGTTAGCTCTATGCCTAGAAGCTAAATCCAACTTATAATGAGAAATGAAAGTGTGAGGAGTAGCCCAAGTAGCCGCTGCACAAATGGTGTCAATAGGCAGTCTGTCTTGGAAGGCTAAAGAAGTAGCCAAAGCTCTGGTGGAATGAGCCTTAGGTTTATCAGGTAGCTTTTGATGTCTAATCTCATATACAAGGGAAATCAATGATGTTAGCCATCTGGATAATGATACCTTTGAAACTGAAAGTCCCTTTCTGCTCTCCGCATAGGAGACAAACAGCTGATCAGATTTTCTGAACTGTTTAGTTCTATCCAAGTAGTACCTCAATTGACGGTGAACATCCAGGCAGTGTAATTTTTGTTCAGACCTATTGGAGTATTCTGGAAAAAGACTGGTAGATCAATGCTTTGATTCAGATTTGATGTCGAGACCACTTTAGGCAAAAAGGACGGATTAGTTCGTAAGGATACTCTGTCCTTATGAAACAAAAGATAAGGAGGACGACAGCTGAGTGCTTGAAGCTCTGAAACTCTTCTAGCTGATGTAATAGCTACCAGAAAAGAGTTTTCCATGATAATAATTTTAAAGAACAGGAGACTGCAGGTTCGAAAGGGGGAAGAATCAAAGAAGCAAGAACTAAATTTAGGTCCCAAGGAGAAGGAGGATTTCTTATAGGAGGTCTGAGAAGAAAAACTCCTTTCAAAAAGGCTTTGCAGAGTTTGTGGGACATTAGGGCAGATTCAGAAATACCCACATGAAAGTTAGAAATAGCTGCCAATTGAACTTTAAGTGTAGAGGAGATGAACCTGCATGGAAGAGTTCAGCTAGAAAATCAAGGACTAGTTGGATGGAAGCAGTGAAAGGATCTATGTCCTTTCCTTGAGCCCAATATGTGAAGCGTTTCCACTTACTCAAATAAATCTTCGAGTGGAAGATTTATGGGAAGCTATCAATATATCTCTAACAGAGTGAGATAATTGAGGAAGCCTGGCTAAGGTTGGAACTGGAGGAACCAAGCAGTGAGGTTCAGAGAGGGAGGGAGCGATGAAACTGACCCGACTGATGGATCAAAAGATCTGGAACTAGGTCCAGATTCCACGGTCGCTCCAAGAGAAAACGATGTAGAAAGGGGAACCACACTTGTCGAGGCCAGTAAGGAGCAATGAGGATCAATGAGGCCTTCTGAGCGATAGCTTTCTGTATTACTTGAGAGATCAGTGGGAAAGGAGGAAATGCATACAGAAGTCCCCGGGGCCAAACTTGGACTAGAGCGTCTCTGCTGGGTTGGCCTGGTAAAGGGAATAGAGTGAAATATTCTCTGCACTTGCTGTTTTGGGGAGTAGCAAAAAGATCGCAGCAAGGCTGACCCCACTTGAGAAAAATTTCTCTCACTACAGAGTCTTTCAGAGACCACTAATGAGGCATGAGTATAGCTCTGCTCAACTTGTCCGCAATATGATTGGACTTCCCGGGGATGTGCGTTGCTATCAGAAACCGCTGAGAAGAAATCGCCCATTGCCACAGTCTGAGTGCTTCTCGACACAGGGGGTATGATCTGGTTCCGCCTTGTTTGTTGATGTACCACACTACAGACATATTGTCTGTCTGGATTGCAATTGTTCCCAAGGGAAGAGAGTCTTGAAGGGCTTGCAACGCTAAAAGCACTGCTCTCATCTCCAGAACATTTATGTGCAAGTGGCATTCGTTTGGTTGCCATGTGCCCTGGACTGTCCTGCCCTGATAATGCCCCCCCCACCCGATCAGGGAGGCATCCGTTGTCAGAGTAGCAACCGGAGGAGGTGGAACAAAGGGTCTTCCCGACAGGAGCTGGGGGGAAGACATCCACCACATGAGATGCTTTTTGCACGCTTGCGTGATCATAATGGTGTGAGACATTGGAAGTTCCTGGTATGACCATTGAGTAAAAGCATCCACTGAAGGATCCGCATGTGGTATCTGGCTAATGGAAGCAGAGGTATGGTCGCTGCCATAATTCCCAACACCTTTAGAACTAACCTGGCTTTGATTCTGTTGTTGTTGAGAAGGAGTGATACCAATTTGTGAATGTCTGATATTCTCTGATGTGTTAGCCTTGCAGACATGTTTATTGTATCTAGATTTGCGCCTATGTAGGTAATAGTACGACAAGGCGACAAAACAGACTTTTCGCAATTTATTGAAATACCCAGCTTTTGACAAACGCGAAAAGTGTAATCTCTGGCCATCAGAAGGAGATGCTTGGTGGGAGCTGTGAGGAGCCAGTCGTCCAAATATGGAAACACCTGGAATCCTTGTCATCTCAGGTGAGAAGCTACCACTGCCATGCATTTGGTAAACACCCGGGGGGCAGTGGTGAGACCAAAGGGCAGGGCCCTGAACTGAAAGTGACTGGTTCCCAGCCTGAAGCGGAGGAATCTTCTGGAGCGTCTGTTCATCTTTATGTGATAGTACGCATCCCGAAGGTCTATAGAGCACATCCAGTTTCCTTTGTCCAAAAGGGGAAGGATGGATTGCAGCGTGACCATCCGAAATCTTGTTTTCTTGACTGATTTGTTCAAGACACTGAGATCCAAAATTGGTCTCCAGTCCCCTGTTTTCTTTGGAACTAAAAAGAACCTTGAGTAGATTCCAGATCCTTGCTGGTCTGCTGGAACTGGCTGAATTGCTCTTTTTGCAAGCAGTTTTGAAATTTCCAAAACTGCTAGATCCCTTTGAGCGGGTGGAACATCTGGAAGGGATTTTTTTGATTGATTTGGAAAGCGAAGAAAGGGGATAGAATAGCCTTCAGAAATGATGGACTGTACCCATTTGTCTTGAGTCAGGGATAGCCAGGCTTCTGGGTACAGTGACAATCTTCCCCCGACTGCCTCCGAAGATGGGCAGTCGGGCAACACCTCAGGGATGCTGAAAGGGCTTGTCAGGGAAGGCTTCCCGATTGCCCTGGTTCTGCGGACCCCCCCTGCCCCTAGGGCGACGTCTACCATTGTTATTCCCACCTCTGCCTCTGGTGGGAAAACGACTCTGTGCGTCAGGCGAAGTCCCTTGAGATTGTTTACGGAACCACATCTTTCCACCTTTCTGGCCTTTGGGGTAAGGCCTGGAAGGAGTAGAAAAACGGACTCCGACGGCAGAAAGGGTCTTGCCATCAGTCTCGCACCTAGTCAAGGTTTCTTTCACTTGAGGACCAAAGAGAGATGATCCATCAAACGGGGAGTTCGTGAAAGACGTCTTGAAGGGGTCCGCAAAATTGCATAGCCGCATCCAGGCATGCCTGCATAAGGCCACACCTGTCCCTGCGGCTCTGCTCGCTCCATCAGCCGCGTAAGAAAGAAGGCGCATGGAGGAGTTGGTTATGGAATTAAGGGTAGCCAGCTGCGTGTTCATCTTATCTTGGAAACCCGCAGCTGTAGGGTCCTTTAACATTTCACTCGCTTCCTTGATCAAGTCCCTTTGAAGAGGAGTAAAATGGCACAGGTAGTTCAGCGAACGCATGGTAAATGTTGCTGACGAGAACATCCGCTTCCCGTACCTATCCATGGACCTAGATTCCTTGTTAGGTGGATGGACAGGTACTGAAGGATCAGCTAGCTCCTTCTTAGTGGCAGCAGCTACCACCATAGCATCCACAGAAACTCCTTTTGTTAAAAATTGTTTGTCTGCTGGAGCTGTTATGAACTTGGAGGGTCTCCTGGGAGTGGGGTCCACTGAATCAGGAGCCGTCCATGCCTTCTTAGCAACCACCTGCATGAGGGGGTCAAAGGGGGGGGACACCCAGGAGGTGGAAGGACGAGAGCCAAATGCCTCAAGATACACAGATTCGTCCTCCGAAGGGTTGAGGGCTGGCCAATTTCCCCTCTGTTTCAGGATCTCCAGAATGTCTGCAAATGAGACATCTTCAGAAGGGGAACGGGGGGAACCCTCAGAATCATCCAAATCTGTGTCTGACGTGATGGACTCAGGTGAGTCAATGTGTTTCCTCTTACACTTCCTCTTCCGAGGGGGCTCTTCTGCCAAATCAGGAGAGGCCTCGGAAGAGGATGAAATCCCACAGGGGCTCCTGAGGAGCTGGCTCTCTGCGGTCCGGGATGAGGGAGTGAGTCGACTTAGCCTGAGGCACCATAGAGGGAGGGGCGGACGGAGCCGACTGTGGAGTAGAGCCAGGCTCTAACACACTCCGCATGACCTCGAATGCACCCCTGTCAGGCAGAGCCAGAGGTCTCCGAGAAGCTAAGAACCGTCCTCGGCACCGACAGTGATGACTCCGAGGCCGATGTCGGAGCCGAACTCACCAGCGCCGAAGCACCGAGAGGAAGAGGGGGTCGGACAAGGGTCCTATGCCACTCACCCCCTCGGAGCCGACGAGGGAAGTCCGGCGCCGAGATTCTTCCAAGGAAGAAAACGGAGCCGACGAGGGAGCCGAAGACAATTGTATCGGCTCCGACGCAATCACAGTCTCGGTTCCGACACGACCCGGCTCCGAGCTCAAGAGAGTCGAAGGAGGAATATGTTGATGGACCGGGGCAGGCATCGACTGATGAGTCGGGCTCTGAAGCATCTGGGCCAGTGCCTCGGACTTAAGTAGTCGACTCACTACCCTCTGAAGGTCATGATCCGACAGCCTCGATGACCTAGAGGAGTGAGATCTTTGGCTCCATTCAGACAGCAGGGGAGATCCTGGAGCCGAATGAACGGAGCCAAGAGATGGTGACCTGGACCTCTTCCTAGTTGTCGGCTCCGAAGGTCTGGTCAGAGCCGACACGGGAACTTACTACCTCGGCTCCGGCCGAGCGAGGGGCCACAGAAACTGTGGACTGAGACTTATAGGCTCCAGCCGGAGCCGATGAAGGCAGAGGTTGAGAAACCTTAGGTCTCGGCTCAGTTGCCGGAGCCGAAGACCTAGATGCCTTAGAGGGCTTCCCTGTTGAAACAGACAGGGAATCCTCTGGCTTGAGTAAGCCTCTGAGAATCAATTTATTCTTTCTTTCCTGCAGGACCCTGGGGCTGAAGCCATGGCACACAGCACAGGAGTCCTGCAGGTGCAAAGGCCCCAGACAATAGACACAAGAAGTGTGAGCGTCTGTCAGAGACATTTTCTGACAGCACGCATCACACTTCTTGAATCCGGAGACCTTTGCTTCTTTAGACATTTTTATTTGAACAGGTGTACACAAACACGCACACAAACACACTAGTTACACCCTGTCAAATTAAATTATAATAAAAGCAGAACTAGGATTTTAAAATAAAATAATGCACACACACTCCACTAGGGAAGGAAAGGCCTATAGGCCCAAGGGAAGAACCTAAGGTTCTTGAGGGAAAAAAACGGAAATTTTTGGAAGGGAATAAAAAGTTTCCTAAACTACACTAAACTAAGTAAATATATTAAATTAAAGGGGATTTTAAAGACTAATTTCAACAAGAAATAGTACTCACCAAGAACCGGTAGAAAAACCAACCTCGAAGCTGTAGCGGCAAACGAGATCTGAGGTAACTCTCGCCTAGCATTGTGGGATATAAGGGGAGCCTCGAGCCGGTGGAACCAACTCTCGAGCTTTTAGAGTGGCCGAGTCGGAGCCGAGGTCGGCTCCGAACCCATCCAGCAAGAATGAAGGCGAGATAGACAACTTAACATTACAAGTTTTAAAGGTATTATAACAATTTAAAGGTAAACTTAGCCAGAGCCAGTTGTGAAACACCCAATCTGTTTAGCGGAAAACAAGATCTGAGGAATTCCCTAGAGCATCGTTGGATAGGGTGTAAATCACGAGCTAGTTGGAGACTTTGAGCATTTGTAAATGGCCAAGTCAGAACCGAGGATTGGTTCCGAACCCACCAGTACAGAATGAAGGTGAGAAAGGACAACATCACATCTCAATACTTTCATCCAGCATTTTCTCATAAACATTTATATTCAAACAAATGCCAATACCTAACTACTCTACTCTACCACAGTAGTACTTACCAAACATAATTCTGCTATGTATTTACAAAACTAAAACAAAGCTTGGAATAAGGGCACCAGGCATATTTCTGTCTAATGGATACAATTCACTGGCCAGTTGCTTCACAAAAAAAATACCAACCACCTCAATTTTAAGTCACCTTGCAAAATATCTGCAGGTTCCTCACTATTCTGTATAAAATGTGGCATTACCTGGGCACCCAACCAATTTTCTGCTATCAACATGTATGGTGAAATCATGCCTCTATGGTACCAGTTGTAAATATTAAATTAATACATTATTGTGTCTATATGATGTTTTCTTTATTACTGTAATTATCAGCTAAGTTTCTGTAGAGTTTTGTTGTTTGTACATGATTATTTTTACTTGTGCTTATGTAGCTGTGTTTACTCCCCAGGGTCCCCTCTGAAAATAGATATGTGGATCGAGGGGCTAACACAATCAGCAAATTGTAAATAAATAGATAAATAAAATAAAAATAAGCTATAGAACAGTCCATAATAATGAGCATATATGTGGTCTTATTAATATCTTCTAGTCATATATTTGTGCACGTAGTGAAGCATGGCTAAAGATACATCTCTGATTCTAAACTTTCCATCCCAGGTTATAGGCAATTCAGATACGTCTATCTGCATAAAGCAGACTGGAATAGCTATACCCTCCAAAACAACCTCAGTCCAGTGCAGAATACTCAACATCCTCCTTTGAAAAATGGTCGAGAGCCTTTGGTGGTTAACATTTTGACAGGTAAGCTTAAATATTTGATAACAGTCTTCATCTACAGGCCCAGAGTATTCAAACACATTTTTAAAAGATGCATTAAAGTAGCTCATGGACAACAGCAGAATTAAAATTATACTCTTGAGTGACTTTTGCATGCGAGAGATAGAAATGAAGACAGACACATATTCACATCCACAAATTAGTCTGGATTTTTGTCATCTAGTTACAAATATAAAAAAAAATCTAAACAATAATCAGTGAAAGTCAGTATTCTGGACTGAATACTTTGCACCACTCCAAAAATGGAGAAGCTCTTGAAGCAGCTGCCACTGTTATAATTTCTGTATTTCTTAACACAATTCAAGAATATTCATTGACTAACATTTGGCCAATGCATAGAAGCATATGCAAAAAAAAAAAAACAATCTTCCAGCTACCAGGCTCTCTACATTTTGCCATACGTATTCTTACTATAGCATCTAAACAAAAACAAGTTAATGCCAGCTTCCTACACAGACTGCTTCATGAAACTGTGTGATACACTTTACTCAGCTGGAGATCGTCTACAATCATGCAACATAATTCACAGTAAATGCTTCTGATACTCTGTTTAAAACCAGGGATGTTTGAGACTTAGAAATAACATCAGATTCCTCCACCACACTTTCATCCATTAACTGCTCTGTAAAAGCATGTAACTTGAGCCGATCCATACATTTTCCTGTATTTGCTCTTCAGCCATTCTCCTTTCTACCATCTTTCCCATCCCCCACTGTATGTCTTATTTGGTAGGTCAGCTCACTTTATTTACCTTGTTATACCCTGTCCTGTCCTCTGCTATCCTGTCCTATCCAGTCCTATCCTAGACTATCCTGCATTTCTTTCTCCCTCTCATTTATAACCCTTACACCTATAGGTTCATACATTCATAGGTAGTTACTAGGAAGGCAGTCCAGGAGACTATGTAGAAGCCTAGCCAAAATTCCCAGTTGCCCCAAAGCACTATTTGTTTAAATGTCTCGCTCAGTCACACAGTGGGCAAATGAAGGTTTTTGGACTCAAACCCTGTAACACAAGGAGTAGCTTGGCAACTGCTGGAAGGAATAATCCTCTGAGCTAACTGCCAGACTACCTATCACTATCATATGGTGGTCAGTAACAAGGTGAGGATGAGAAGGGTGAGGCGAGGTGGACACTGAAGAGGTAACAGTGAGTAGACGTATGTAGTTTCTTAAGTAAGTTGTGTGAAGATTGTGTAAAAATAGATGAAGGCTACCAGCCTAGCCAAATAGAATTTTCTGTCATCTGTAAATATTAATGTAAACCATAGGCTTGTTGTCTTAAATGGTAAAATAGTGTTACATGTGGAACTGAAAATAATGTAACAACAGTGCACTCTACTGACCAAGTAAAGCATGTTGTGACCCTTTGATGTTAAAACTTGGAGCCAGTAAGTCTAGAGTGAGGCATCCTGCCTATTGTTTTAAGGCCAGAGTTAATAAATGTCCTTTATTGCTCTGGTTTCTGCCCAGAGGTTAAGAATGTAAATGTAGTTTCTGTTAGCCTGGGAACCCAGGGAAGTGTGAAGAAGGATGTAATGTGAACCAGGAATGTGATTTTAAAAACAGAGAGAATCAGAGAGCATTAAGCATTTTTGTCTTGACCATCCAGCTCATCAGCACTATCTTGCTCTATATTTAAGTTTATCTTAGACTTGTGTTTTCTCATAGAAATAGCTAGAAACTAGAACGATTAGACTAAGAGTTTTTTCTGTGATCTCTGAACTCTTGACTAGCACTGTGTAGTAAAAAGTATTGTCTTGTGTTTTTACTATTTGTTATTAAATATTTTTAAACCCTTTCAACTGTGGCTGTTTTTGTAGAGATAATTTAAGCTCTTTAGAGTACTTGCATGCCTTTGGTAAAATTGTACAAAGCCACTCCAATAGCTTTAGCCATGGGCTATACTACCAATTGAATAATAATATTGTACGGTAATAATTGTACACTCTTTTAAGGGCCTTTGAGTAGCTGATAAATATTAGTGAGTGGTGGCAGCTGGTACTACCATATAGTCTGGGAAAAAGGGGCACAGCTGGAGAACCTGTGCCAGCCTTCTCCAGGAGTGTCTGTGTGGTTGTATAAACTCTTCTCAAAGTGTGTGTGTGTGTGTGTGTGTGTGTGTGTGTGTGTGTGTGTGTGTGTGTGTGTGTGTGTGTGTGTGTGTGTATGTGTGTGTGTGTGTGTCAGCTACTTGGGTAGGGACACGAAGCACTGGTTGGACAGAGAGGGTGCTGGAGGTCTTAGCTTGCCCACTAGGCTGAGATCTGGACCCTATAGCTGTGCCAGTGGGGAGTCTTATTGGGGACCTGGAGAGCAAGGGAATGACCAGCCACAGACTGACCGTGATCTCTGTGTGCTCTTAAGGGAAATTGCACTTTATTGTGTGTATTTGTTATCCTTTCCTCCTATATGAGATGCCCCTCACTGGTGTTACTGGTGAGGATTGAGGCTCCTTGATTGCTGGGCCAAGGCACGGGCATCACAAGTTGTTTGTTAATTTATTTAATGTTTGTTAACTAGGGTAGTAGGCTGATCTTTTAATAACCTATATCACCCAAACCCCATAGAAAAAACATGTTATTTCCTCTTGCCCCTATGTTAACTGTAAACTATTTTGCAGTGCATCTAATTTTGAAAGTCTGTTCTGCTATGCCTAATCCCTTTCTGACCTCTTTTTCACAAAAAATATTATTACATCACCTAATCTGAAATCTTGGTCAGCTCAAGTTTATCTTCTTACCAAATGCACCAAAAGTTATTTTTCACCCTTTCTTGCCGAGTTGTATTGCTTATACTATCAAGATATTTTCTGCATACATGGCCTGGCTTAATCAAAGACATCTTGTGTATCTGCACAACATAAAATTATGCTGCATTATTTAATAAATACACAGAGCTGCAGCTTCTGCTCTTGCATGCCTTTTACTTAAGGCTTAGGTAGTTACAATGGAGCCAAAATATTCATGCACATATATACGTATACATTCAGCATAAATATACTGCAATTGCAATCATTCCCTATCTGTAGGTGAACTCTAAATTGCAGAATTACTATGCATATTCCATTTGAACTGTGGGGCCGAAATGGGTTTGTACATATTACATGGAAACTGATAATTTTTTGTTTGTTTTAGTTTAATAAATACATGCATGCAGCTTAAGATAAGCAACAAAGTGTCATATCTCTCACTCTAAAGTTCTGTAACATCATCCGGGAGATTCTTAAATGACTCCATATCACCAGGTATTTCAATAGTTTTTGGAATACAGTTCCAGAGATTAACAGTTGTATTAGAAAAAAATATAGATCTATATTGTTTTAAAACTGTATTTTATCAGCTCTATCATGCATCCTTTTAAGATCACGGTATGATTAATTCTCTTCAGCTGAAGATATCCAATAATATGGAATTGTATGTGTTTCAGACTTGGATGGTACCACCCCTAACCCTTCCATAAAGTAAAATAAGTCGGTATCATAAATAAGATTGATCACTTTATATATTTTATCTAACTACCTAAGTAGATCAGAGAAAGTTCATTGCTGCAAGTTTTAACTAATGTTGATAAAAAAAGATGACAAACAATAAAAATACAAGGAAATACAGAAAATTATAATAAATATATTATTACACCAAATACAACTGCAAATGTTACAAATACACAAAAGAAAATGTTACCCATGTTGATAAATGTTTTATGCATAATAAAACAAAAATAAAACAAAATGGCAACAAAATTTAACTATTGGAACTCACTTAGTTTTGTTCTAAGAATACTGGGCAATCCCATAACCTTTAAACAATCTTGTAAACCTCAACTTCAAACAGCAATGTCACATTACACATGTAATCTGGCTTGATTCTTATCAGCTAATCACAATTGTCCTCAACATTTTATTTGGGTAACTCTCACTTCACTAATGTATTAATACATCACCCATACCATATTTCACATTAAGTGTCTTTCTCTCAACTAGACTAACTAAAGATAAAATATCACTAATATTTATTTATCTTACTATGTCTATGCCTTTATTTTCCACTAATCCATTGTTATCATCTCCCAATAATTCATTTCAGTCTTTCTTGTATCCTTTCCTATATTTTACACCACTCTAATTAATTTCTGCATTTAAAACACATTTATAATAGTCAACATTTTGGATTTCATGGATATTGTTCTGTACATAGATACAGATATAAGTTAATGATACCCAATTGTAAATTTATACTCCATATTTTCTGTGCATTTTACTATTTATGTCTTCCCTCTGAAAATGAGTGCTACACAGTATGATTAACCTAGTCAACAAAATGTAGATAGATCTATAGATAGATAGATAGATAGATAGATAGACAGACAGATAGATAGAAAGGTCAAGCCTGTCTCAATTGCTGCAGACATCCTCACTATGCATACCACTTCTCTTGCATGTCATGTTACAGGAAAAACTGCTCCAGATCTGACAAATATTGCTTAGACAGATAACCTACTAAAGAGTGAAGAATAAAAACCCAAACACATCAGGGCCCTCCCTCACCCAAAATTCTCTAGACAACAGTATACACTCACTGCAGAGGAAGGAGTAACAAAGGAGAAAACTCACTAAAGCTAAAATGTAGATGGCAGGCTGGGCTGCATTCTTTCAAAGGAGCCATAGATACTGTTTTTATTTATTCGTTAACTGTGTGTATGTGGGGGGGGGGCTGGTCAGAGCACCTTTTTCAGCAATGGCCTGGGCCAAATGGAACAAACAGGTTATTTTACATCAATAGTACAATTTCTACTATATCAGAGAGCATTTCATCTAAATTATTGCTGCAATAACGTAAAAAGCAACAGACCATACAGTGTACTGTGAAAAGAAGTATAACATTTTCAGTAGTATTTTTCTTCTAAACAGCATTTCCATACAAATATTTAAAATCTGCACTAGTGAGAGAAAGACAAACAATTGTATCCCATTATCATAATTCAGATTTACACTTATTATTAATACTTTTTAGCTTACCACATTTTTTGTAAAATTCAAAGTTTGATAATAAATATTCCAGAAGCACTTCTATTTATTCCTAACATATTATGGTAAATTATTCTGTTCTACAGAATACATTTTACTAAGCTCTTTTTCCTCATTAACCAATCTATATGCTATTTTTCAATCTAAGGGCCCTTTGATTACAAGTCCTCACTGGGCAATAATGATATGAGATTTCTGTAATATGAGTTAATATAGACTAGTAATGCAGATGTAAATGTTTAAAAATCAGAGTGTTTAATAATGAGGTTTATGTAACAGTATTTTAAAACCATTTGGCTTTCTGTAAAAAGACACAATCATGGTCATAATACTCAAGACAGTTAGATAAACCTGCAAATTATTTTGAGGGTGGGTTGGAGAGTTGCAGGTTACTTGCAGAGTTTGCTTTGATTATGACAGCATACTCTGTCTTTGGAGTTAATGAGTTAATCTTGGCAATTCTCCTTGATTCAAAATTAACTACATTAGTGAATTTATAACTTGTGCATAAGTTATCTACTTTGTCCTTACTGGTCTCAATATGCTTTTTATATGAAAATGGTTGAAGCTACACAAACATGCCTTCAAATGGCTGGCAAATGGATCTGATATACTGAGTGGAAAGTGTCAGGGATCACTAATTTAGTGTTATGTGAGTTTACTAGAATGATGACACGATCTCATCAAACCCAGAACTCCTTGGTGCCAGTCCTAGCTTATCCTATAAGTTTGGATATCCTATTTTCCTCTGTGTCACAGTTATTCATGGGTGTTGTACAAGCCTTTGCCTTGTACACAACTATGCTAGGTAGATGTTCTTACCACCACCATTTAAGATGGAGACATGCAGATGCAGAGATAGATGAATGAATAAAACAACTTTTACTTGTCTGTTAATTTCAAACACAAACAAAATGTAGCATATAGGTCTGCAAAGTCAAAGTCAAAGAAAAGTTAACAATCAACCACATTTTCACTTCTCTTTTAACTTACTTAAACCTAAATTATTTACCATTTAAACAACTAACCTTTGGATGTTGTCCTGTCCTAGCCATAGAAAAACACTCAAGACCCACATATTATTCCCTTAAAGCAAGAAATGCAGACACACTCTCATCACTGAAACCTCCATTCAATAAAGGATAGGAGAAAAATCACCAAAATTGTGCTTGTAGCAGGGAATTCCCTCCCTCCACACAGCATAAATAAAAAATGACCACTTGAGAGAAGATTGTAAGACATTGGGTAAAACTATGGAGCAGGGATGGGCACAACATTCTGTCAAAACAGGAAAGCCTTCCCTGTATTCTCTCCCAGGATCAACGAGAGTGGCTTTCCCTTGCCCATTGAGGGAACCCTAACAGACACAGAGGATGTGGCTAACCCTCAGTCCACAGTGGTTGTAGGTGCTACACCAGAGGGATCTAGGGTAAAAGATGAATGGTCTGAGGTACAACTAATGGCCACAGCAGAGTCACTCACCCACATGTGAAGCAAATTGTTAGCCTGCTGTTGTGGCAAAGGCCATCTGTTTAACTTTTTCTTTTCATGGCTGGAAGAAGGACCAACCATGGGACCAACAGTTTCTTCCACTGTCAAGCTATAAATGGTACCTCTTTCCCAAGGAAAACAAGCAGTAAATGCCAGTAAAAATTTTAAGTCTTTAAAAGTCACTTTTTTACATGAAAACACAGTAAAAAGCTGTTTAAAACACTTTGCCAGCCCAAAAATTAAAACAAACAATTTATCCACATAAAGAATGTTTTTTAATTATTTAAACAACATTTAGACTGACAGGAAAAAAGAGTGCTCTCATTTAAATGTACAATACAGTCTCGTAACAGTCTGTTCAAACAGAATCTTGAATAACACAAGTTAAGCTATATAATTAGCATGGGATATGGCAGGTGCTGGGGGGCATGTTTTATTATATTTTTTAATGCAAGCTTTGCATGTGCCAAGATTGCTGCTTGGTGCAGAGAAGTAACATGTCGATGTCAAAGTGCACAACAACTGGTTGACTTTGTATATCTCAATGTCTAGGTGTTCCAATGAAATTCAGTCATTTATTTATTTATTTATTTATTTATTTACATTTGTTTACCGGGAAAGTTCACTGGGTCAGAAACCCATTTTTAGTAGAGGCCTGGGGAGAAAAGCTCTATGTTAAATTTATTTTGCACAGAGTTGCAAATACAGTTTTACTGCAAAGAGAACATATGTAGTTTAACCACGTACAATGTAAAATTAGTAATAAAACAGACTAAGGAATTTTATACAGTTGGGAAAATGACAAAGGTTGGATAAATCATAATAACATGGTATACATCAGTCATTTAGAGTTTTTTTTTTTTTTTAAGGAGAGAGGCTAAGAGAGCAGAGTGGCTACATACGATATGAGGCAGAGTTAAAAGATCGGTATGAAGAGACTTAAGTGTAAACAGCAAGGCACTAAGAAGGCTCTAAGGAGGTCTATTGATTTGGGGAAAGAGGGAAGTTTGTTTTTTGAGAAAGTGGTTTCTTAGGCTATTTTTGAAGGTGTTCAAAGAATCAAGAAGTGTGATAGAGGGGTGTAGGTCACTCCAAAATTTTGCTGTGGCATAAATATAAACTTTGTCCCAATCTCTTGTTG